>NC_027751.1:3282489-3323098 GCF_000695525.1 Brassica oleracea var. oleracea
ATTAGGAAAAAAGTAAGAACTTTATACAACAGAAAGTTACCAAATGAAGAAAAATCACACATAAAAACTTACCAAAACGCTCAGATCTGTTATGAAAGGGAGAGACATGGGAGAAGACTCCATCAGTCGACTTCCAGGAAGTTTTCTAGTCGTCTGGAAGACTTCCTGGAAGTCGTCTAGCACATTATATTTTAGACGACTAACAGGTAAGTCGTCCCAGACGTCTTCCAGATCTGAAAAACCTGCATATCCAAAAACGTTCAAATGGCTTAAAAACAGAGAAAATGAGTGGAAGATTATATAAATTTACATTTATAGAACACACAAAAAATACATATCTAAAATTGATAGATCTACCTTTAAATGAGTGGAAGATAAGAACCATGTGATGAAAAACCTGCAAAAACAAGATAAATTAGTGAGAAAGACATGAGACAAAAACCATAAATTGATATAAAGCTTAGTATTTATAAGTTCAAAAAGATTAGAGAGAGGTTGAAGAGTTTTAGAATGATGAACATTACATTTTTGTTGCAGCCGTTTGAGAGAAATAGAGAGAATGTGTAACTTTTTTAAAATATAGAAAGACAAAAAAACAATTAGGTTAAATATTTTTGATTCAGACGACTTCTTAGATAACTTAATTGTAAGTCACCCAGAAGACTTTAATATTTTTAGCGGGAAACTAAAATATTTTTAGCAGGAAACTAAAATAGAAGAAGTAAGTCGTCTGGTTTAAATTATTTAAGTGGGAAAATAATTTTTTAAAAAATTTTAAGCGGGAATATTTGGACGACTTACATGTAAGTCGTCTGGTTTAAATTATTTACCAGATGACTTACAAGTTAGTCGTCTAGACCCTAAACATAATCCCTAAACTTAAATAACTAACTAAACACTTCATAAAATTAAATGAAACATCAAAAATGTTTACTATACACAAAAATAAACACTATAGGTAAAAATTTAATTTTTCAAAAAAACATTCAAGCTTTCCAAAATTTAACCCTAAGAATACATACAATATTACAATATATGTTTTCAAACCATAAAACCAAAGAATATCATGATTAACTACTTTTACTCATCTATGCTGAAAACTATTCAATTTTATTATATCTTAATTTACATTACTTAAGACTGTTTATAATTACATGATTTTAATTTTTCATTTGTCAAAATATTTTTAAAAATATTTTTAAATTATTTTTAAGATCAACTACACTAGACGACTTCCAACATCTCAGACGACTCAGACGATTTACTGAGGCTATATATATATATATAAAGTAGACTTTTCCCTCTTCTTATGACATGTGGAAGGAGGTTTGTTGACATGTGTCCTCTTTTTTGTCTTTTTACATTTTAGATCCTTCTTCTTTTAGACTATTGCAATTTGGTTCTTATTTTCTAATTATGCATTATCTAATCCTTCTCACACTAACTATCATCATTTAAAGTTTGATAATCTATTTTATTGTTCAAAAAGTGCAAAACGAATAAAGAAATAAGTAAAAAAATAAAAATATATTTTAATATTTAATTTATTCACTGCTAAAAATAACATAAACTTTCGCTATTTTATTATTTTTTACTATTTTCTATTATTTCATTTACAACTATATATTTACACTACAAGAAAACATATTCATTACAAGGGTCATATTCCTTGTTAATTCGTTGTAATAGAAGGGTTACAACGAATTAACAAGGAATAGCGTTTCGTTGTAAAACGTCCGTCGTAATGCAAGATTCGTCGTAACTTCCACGTAAAATTTACGATGAAATAAATTCGTTGTAAAAGCGAAAGAGAGTATTTCGTCGTAATTTCGTAGTTACGCTTCATCGTAAAAGACTTGTATAGTTTCCTTGTAAAGTCGTCTTTAAGTACTTGTACAATTTACGACGAATTTACAAGTCTTTTAATGTAAAGTCTTCGTAATATATACGAAAAATTTACAAGTATTTCCTAGTAAATTTCTTGTAAAGATTATGAGGATTTTACAAGTACGTCCTTGTAAACTCCTTGTACACATTATAAGAAATTTACATCTCATTGTCATATTATTATAGTATTATGAAATATTCAAAATCAAAATATATAAATTATAAAATAAAATATTGAAAATTAAAATATTTTTTAGAAAAAATTATAAATGTCATAAATAATATTCAAATTAATAATAGAAAACAAAAAAATGAAAAATAAAAAGCTAAGGGAGGACGCCGTCGAAATAGTTGTTGGAGGTGTTTCTTCCTGGAGAGTCTCGTACTTCATTTGGAGAGTCTTGTACTTCATCTATGGGTTCTGTCTCGAAGAGTAGGATGAAGTCGTCCTTGTGGCTTCTACCGCCAGTTCCATCTTTTTAGGAGCCACATTGAAAAAATAAACATATTAATATAATTAATTACATAAAATTATAAAAAAATAAAATATATTTAAATTTAAAAAAAAAAACAAATCTAATCAGTCGTTTAAATACCTCAACATAATATTTGAATATAGTTTTGTTACCTAAAATTACCACCTAAACTAACCACCTAATCTAATTACTTAAACTAATCACCTAAACTAATTACCTAAACTAACCACCTAACCTAAGTTAATATTAAAAAAAACATACCTTTGAGAGAAGAAGAGGAGTGGTTTGAGAGGAATGAAGGAGGCATTCCTCATTCATGTTTCGAGTTTATATAAGAAAACAACATTCCTCGTAAAGTCGTCGTAATTTTACATGGAATCTATCAGGCCCGCGTTTTTAGTGTTACGAGGAATCTACCAGGTCCGCGTTTTTAGAATTACAATGAATTTACAAGGAATATTTGCGACGAACTTATAAGGAAAAATTTACAACGACTTTACAAAGAAAGCATTACAACGAATTTACAAGGACGCATGTAATTACAATGAAATTACAAGGAAAACATTACAACGAATTTACAAGGACACATGTATTACGAGGAATCTACCAGGCCCGTGTGTTTTCTATTACGACGAATTTACTAGGACTATATCTGAAACCCCACAAATCAAATCCCTAAACCCCAAAATCACTTATCTATTTACACCATACGCTTTTACCACATCATCCCCTTTATCCCATTTTTTCTTAAACCCTAAACTCCAATTGAATCCTTAAAATGCAAGTTATAAGTACTATAATCAAACAAGCACTTGATAGCAAATAATCAAATTATTCCGTAATCTCTAAACCGAGGGTATGAAATGAAGTTAACTTGCTTGGCTTGAGAATGCTTACAACGAAATCAGTTTGGTAAAACAGCTTAAACACATTTTCACCAAAAATAATGGTAACATGTTTCGTGAAAAAAATCCTTGTAAAGTTACAACGAATTCACAAGGAAAGCATTACAACGAATGTACAAAGAAAGCATTACAACGAGTTTACAAGGACACATGTTTACGACGAATCTACCAGACCCGCATTTTTAGTTACAACGAATTTGCAAGGAAGCATTACAACGAATTTACAAAAAAATCTTTACAACGATTTTACAAGGAAATGATTACAACGAATTTACAAGGACACGTGTATTACAAGGAATATACCAGGCCCATGTTTTCCATTACGACGAATTTATTAGGACTATATCTGAATCCATGAAAATCAAATCCCTAAACCCCAAAGTCTCTTACCTATAAAATCATATCCCTTTTACCCCATTCTCCCATTTATCCTATTTTCTCTTAAACACTAAACTCCAATTAAATCCTTAAAAGCCAACAAACAATTATTATAATCAAACAATATACACTTGCATTAAGTTTTAAACTGATTTATATATTTTTAAAAAAATATTTAAAACATATATTACATCATTATGAATCATTCGAGTTTTCATCAATATCAGCACAATGATCATCATCGCTTGCATCGAACTCTTATTCACCTTCTTCATCCGTCATATCGTCGAAAAGATCTTCATATTGACGGTTATCAAGATTAATAAGAAGGATGTCCTCAGTTTGTTGTTCAGATACTTCGACTTCAGTGATACACACTTCTTCTTGCAAAGGTGATTCTTCTCCAGCAACTATTCGTCTACGAGGTGTAACTTTGATAGCAGCTAATCAAGTTTGTCCAAAATCTCTAAACCGAGGGTATCAGTTTGGTAAAGCATGCTTAAAACATGTTTTTACAAAAATTAATGGAAATATGTTTCGTCGTAAAAGCCTTGTAAAGTTACAAGGACTTTACAACGAATTTTCTCTTTCCTCGTAAGATCGACGTAAATTTACACGTAAATTACCACGAAACATTTTCCTTATAACTTTACTACGACTTTACGACGAAATTTATTTTTGTCGTAAAATCGTAATAATTTTCTCGTAAATTTACGAGGAATATATGTCCTCGTAAGTTTTCCTCGTTATAGGCATGTTTTCTTGTACTGCTATCTTAATATTAACTAAACTAAAGCAAAACTCATAATCTAAACATAAAACCTCCATAATCATAGAGAAAAAAAATATCAAAGTAACACTAACTCAATAAAAGTCCAGAACTCAAAGGCGATCAAGAACGGAAATTAACTTACACCACTTTATCATTGAGTGTCTTGGCCAGAATAATCAAAAGTCAGAAAAATGTAGAAAGATAATCTTGAGATAAAGCAATCGCTCAGACACAAAGGAGCGTGATCAAAGACCAATGCAAAGAACCAAGGAAGCGGGTTAGAGGAGAAATAATCAACAGAAGGCTAAAATCACCACGAAGCAGGAAGAGACATACATAAAGAACGATAAGGACAACCACCAGCTAAGATAAGGACAACCACCTCACAAACTAAACAAGCACAAACAAGACGTTTATGCAAGTGAAGAACCACAAAACTCTGGATAGAAGGGACCAAAACTCCAAGAGACTAATACCACACACTTATACTAAGGGAAGCAAGGGAAGAAGAGAACAACCTGAGTGAGGGAGAACGGAAGCCAACCCCCGAGAAACCAGAACCCAGACTTGAGACCAGAAACAATCTTCCAAATCTACAAAGCATATTCGGAGGAGAACACTATCCAAATCTGGAGTGGCAAACATGGCGAAAGGAAAAGTCACAGAAACGCAAGCAGCCATGAAAGTTGCAACGATATGAAGGAACATAGATGGAAGGGTATACAAAAAGAAATCATTCAATCGCGGAGCCGTCCTCGAGCTATAGAAGTCAGATCACCAAAAACCATATCTTGAAAACTAAGACGAGAAGGGACTATCGATGGTAAGCCAACGACGAGGAAAACAACTTCAAAGACGACTAAACTCTGACCCAACCCAAGGAGATGCAGTTCCTAACATGAACTGAAATCAAAGAAAAAAGAGGAGAAAAAGGTGGGGAAAAATAAGAGCACATATGTGAGTCTTTTTCGGTGATGGCGAGAATCACAACATAATGGAAAGGTAAACGAAATGCATAGATGGTGACGGCTCAACGTAAAAATATAGGGAGAGAGCACAAAACATTTTTAAAAAGTAATGTTCAAATAATTAGAAAAAATATTAATTTTTACCCTGAAACTATTAGCCTTAAATTCAACAAATGCCTAAATGTAAAATTATTGAAATTCCATATGCATTACATCACAAACATACTCCACCACTAATAAGATACTATTATACCCACACCAACACACTATTAAAAAAATAAACACATAATATGTTAGCATATCACCTATTACTACATAACATAATAAAAATACCAAATAATATTCGTAGCAAATAAAGACGATCACATAATTAGCTAGCTATATCATCCGAAATATAATAATTAACAACAATAAAACAATATTCCGCGCGAAGCGCGGACATGCCCCTAGTATTTGTATAAATTTATGAACTATTAAATGGTTTGTTAAAATATTTGGGTTATATAATAATAAAAGACGAAAACTGAATTTTTAATAAAATGTTAAAATAAGTGATGATATATCAATTTTGGTGCATTATTTTATTATGTTTTATGAGAAGAGAGAAAACTCAAATTTATTTGTATATATATACATATATATGTATAAAATTTTATATTCCCTCCGTTTCATAAAATTAGATTTTTTAGTATTTTCACACATATTAAGAAAATACATTAAATACATTAAATCACTATAATAAATGTATCGTTTTCTGTAATTTTCAATTTTTAATAATTTTTAACCAATAGTAATTCAATAAAGTCAATTAATTTTTTTGAAAATCACAATTTTTTCATAGAAAATACAAAAAATCTGTCTTTGTGAAACAATTATTTTCTGAAACATCTAACTTAATGAAACAGAGAGAATATCATGTAAGGTATGCTTAATATTTATTATTCCCTCAGTTTCAGAATGATCCATGTTTTAAAAAAAAATATTTTTAAAAGCCCTATATTTTACCTTTTTAATGTATGTAATAATGCAAATTGTAAATTTAGAAAACATTAATTGTATTTATTAAACTTTGACTAATTAAAAATCATATGAAATAGCTAAACACGGAAAATAATGCATTTAACTATTTACTGAATTTTTTTAATAAATGTAAAAACTCTAAAATATACTCCCTTTGTTTCACTTTATTTGTCGTTTTAAGTTTATGCATACAGATTAAGAAAATATTTAATTTTCCATATTTTCAAAATAAAAACATCATTACCTATACATCTAACCATATTTCAACCAATAGATAAATAAAGTGGAGAATATTGTTATTAAATTTTGCACTGAAAACATAAAACGATACTTAAAATGAAACAAAATTTTAACTTTAAAACGACAAATAATATAAAACGAAGGGAGTATATTATTTTGATACGTATGGAGTATTTAATAAAACTTAAAATTGACAGCCGTACAACAGATGTAGTGCAATAGTGGAATCTAAGAGCATGATTATTGGGGGGTTTTAGAGTGAGGTTTTTAGCGAAATATAAGAATTCGTCTCTTAACTTTTAAATTAAAAAGTTAAGAACCGGCTCTTAAAACTCTTATTTAAGAACCGGTTCTTAACTTTTTTAGTTAAAAGTTAAGAGACGGATCTTTATATTCCGCTAAGAACCCCATCCTAAGAACCCCTTAAAAGTTAAGAGACGGATCTTTATATTCCGCTAAGAACCCCACCCTAAGAACCCCCCAATAATCATGCTCTAACCTCACATTAAAACACTCTCACGTAGGTTACGTTTATTTTTTCTTTTGAGAAAGGGTTTACTGTTATATTTTTTTCTCCTTAAAGAACTCTTTTTTTTGTGCAAATGTTAAAATTCATACCATTTTTTAGGTTTTTACCAATGTTTTTAAACCCGATCCGGACACTGAACCGGACGACTTACCGGGTCGTTGGGTCACTGGATCGACCGTGAGTGAACCGCGGGTTAATAAATGAATTAATTTTATTATATAATAATATATATATGCTGTGAAAATAAATATATAAAAACTAAAGTTTAATATTTTCTAAATATTTTTTAAAAAATAAAATAATAGTTTGGATATGTATACACTTATGTTTAAAAAGTATTTAACAAATACTTAACTTTAGTTTTTATATTTTTATTTTCATTTGACATGTAAAATATCAAAAAAATAGTTTAGACTATTTAAAATTTTCTGTAACAAAGTAAGAGTTATGACATCTAAAAAAATCAAGATATAAAACTCACAAATATTTAAATATCTAATGTGAATAATAAATTAACTTCAAATTCAAAATAAACGAAAAGTAAAAGATCATTGTAATAAATTGTTAATAACAGAAATAAACTAACGCCAAGTCACATCAACTAATTTTGGTTCTCTCTATCATCGTTCACTTCATTTTTTTAGGTGACATAGTGAAAAATCTTCATCAAAATCTAAAAATCACAAATATAAAACAGAAAAGGGAAAACCTAACTTCTTTATTTCGTCAGCATCTAACTTTTTAATTGAAAACTTAGAATATAAAACATAATCTAAAAACTAAAAAAAGAGTAAAAGTTATTTATTGGTTCAACCAGTGGTTTAACCGGTATCGGGTTCCAGGTTTTAGTGGATTTTTGCGGTTTTTTACGGGTTTTTGCGGGTTTCTAAATATTGGGTTTTTCATAAAATCTAAACCGGATTTTTTCTAAGTCACCAGGTTTACCAGTTCAACCGTGGGTCTGGGTCGAGTTTCAAAACACTGATTTTTACATTGTTGCAAAGATAACTTATTACATGGAGAAAAATAAAGGGGAGAATAAGGATCAAGAACATGTTACATGCTAACTAAAAGGATCGACAAACCAAAAATAAAGTTCGAGCAGCGAGTAAGCTTGAGAGGGATCTCGGGGAAGAGATAGTAGCCTGTCACGCCTTTAATCAGTCCACCAACTTGAAGAAAGCCAAAGGAGAACTCTTACGTTACGTTATTTTTCCTGAAAGAACTTTCTATGTCGCTATCCATATTTCTGTTCTGTTTGTTTTCTTGTTTTAGGGACCATATTACGGATTGTCCGACACATCAACATATTAACGTTCTTCGTATATATTAAATACTAGGATAAGGCATGCGCTTTGCGCAGAGTGAGTTTATTTGTATATATTATCGATAGTTTTTTTTATATATGTGATCATTTTATTTATATATATAAAATATTTTTTGTTGTTATTATATAATTTATTTCCGATGGATCGGATGATTTTTTATTAAAAAAATAGAATAAAACTATAAATAATGCATCATGGGTTAATCAGATTGGACATTAAACAAATTATGACATAAAAATTTTATTTTTTCCATCGAACACATTCTTGAAAAAAGTGAACAGTATTATTTTCAAAGTTGAATTATTTTGACTTTTATCTTCCATAGGGTTTTGAAAGATTTCAAATCAACCATCGAATTGATACATGTCATTTTAATGTTTTTAGTCGTATATTTAAGGAAAACTTACATTTTTGTAACTTAAAGTCGTTTCAAAAAATTCAAAATATAACATCTAAGAAAAAATCTAACATATAAGAAAAATCTAACACATAAGAAAAATCTAACATATAAAGTGTCCTCATTTCTGTATTTTAAAGTCATTTTTTATAAAAAAAATAACATATAAGGTTTCCTCATTTTTGTAATTTATAGTCATTTTAAAAAATTCAAAATATAACATATAAGAAAAAATCTAATTTTTTAATATATGGTTAATGTGATTGTTTATTTTTTTTAATAATATAAAACTAAACAAAATGAAGAAAGATGCAAAAATTGTTATCAAATCTTTATTATACGAACACATTTTTGAAAAAAGTGAACAATATTGTTTTCAAAGTTGAATTATTTTGACTTTTATCTTCCATATGGTTTTGAAAGCTTTCAAATTAACCATCGAATTGATACATGTCATTTTAATGTTTTTAGTCGCATACTTAAGAAAAACTTACATTTTTTTAATTTAAAGTCGTTTTAAATAAATTCAAAATATAACATATAAGAAAATTCTAACATATAAAAAAAATATAACATATAAGATTTCCTCATTTTTGTAATTTATAGTCATTTTAAAAAATTCAAAATATAACATATAAGAAAAAATCTAATTTTTTAATATATGGTTAATGTGATTGTTTATTTTTTTTAATAATATAAAACTAAACAAAATGAAGAAAGATGCAAAAATTGTTATCAAATCTTTATTATTCATAATCATTAATTGCCATATATATGTAAATCATATTAGGTAATTCTGTAACTTTTATTTAAGGAAAGAATACACACTTCATATATTTTAGGTTGACTTATTCTTCGGTTCACTCCCTATGGTGAACCTCTAGGTTCACCGACCAATAGGATTGTGTTATTTCATATACGATATCTTTTAAAAAAAGGAACAAAATATTATCAAATTATATTATCTTTTTATAAAAAGAAATAAATAAAAAATAATAGTAATTACAAAAAAAAAAAATTTTAAAGTCATCAGCAAAACATTAAACCCTAAATCCTAATCCCTAAACCCTAAATCCTAAACCCTAAACCCTTAGGTAAACCCTAAACTCTAGGATAAATCTTAAACTCTAAATCAAAATCACTAAACACTAAAACATTCGAGGGTTTAGGATTTAGGGTTTAGAGTTTTAAGATTTAGTGTTTTTATTTAGAGTTTAGAATTTATCCAAGGGTTTAGGGTTTACCCAAGGATTTTGAGTTTATCCAAGGGTTTAGAGTTTACCCAAGGGTTTAGGATTTAGGATTTAGGGTTTAGGGATTAGGATTTAGGGTTTAGTGTTTTGCTGATGACGTTAAAAATATTTTTTTTAATTCTTTTTTTTGTAACTACTAATTTTTTTACTTTTTTATTTTAAAAACATAATATAACTTGACAATATTTTGTTTCCTTTTTTAAAAGATATCGAATTTGAAATAATGAAATTCTATTGGTTGGTGAACCTCTAGGTTCACCCTAAGGGGTGAATCCAAGAATAACTTTTTTAGGTTAATATAATATTTTCTAGTGTTATATAATTATAGAATGATATGACACCATTAGATTAAACTATATTTTATATTAGATGTTCTAGAATTTTTTGAAATGGAATTTAAAAGGCATTTAGAGTGTCACCTAGGATTTGAGGTTTTTTTAATTAGTACAAAATTAAAGTTCTAGTTTTTAAAAATATTTCTCAATTAATATATAGGGGATATTATGAATTTTTTGCTTCCTTTGGTCTACTTGGCCAATGAATAATTTATCCTTTATTTGTGTTTCTGGTCGATACTCTAGCTAGTGGTCGCTGTTATCTCCCGGACCCCACATTGGAGTTCAGCTACGGATTAGGTTTGATGGTAACAGAAAAGGATAAGTAGAAATGTACAATAATAGACAAGTCGTATTTTTGAAAGTGAAAGTCTATTTTAACGTTTTATATTTTCATAAAATACTTGGTTATATGCCAAGGACGGTCCCACTTGGTAATATAGGTTCAGATTCACCCGATGAATATAAATATTTTATATTTTACGTTATAAATATTACCTAGCTAAAGTGGTATAATATTTAGAAAGTGAATCGACCAAAGTATGAAGGCATTGGTGTGATGACGCGTCAGGTACATTTTTCTTTATATTTTCCCTCTTGGTCCCATAGTCGAAAATTTCAGTCAGTAATCTTCCAAGTGTTCAACGCGCGTGACCCAAAGCGCTCCTAAAAGTTTTCTCTCAACCCTAATCATTCTCGTTCTCGAATCGTCGACTTCATCTAACTTCTCCGGCGCCAGTAGGCGGTGTGAGAGGGCCACTTTCATCCCGCGAAGTCCATCTCCACCTCTTCCCTCTGCTGCTACCCTCTTCGTCTATCCTCCTTGCTCGGTCTTCTGGATCTGTAGGATCTCCTCCTCCGAATAATCGGGTATCAGAGGCGTCTCTGGTTCCTCTGGAACTCCAGCGAGGCTAGTCAAGTCCGGGTTATCATAGGGAGCCTTGGGTCTTCTGGTAGACGCTGATTGCGCTCGATCTGGGTCAGATCTGAGATCCGAGACACGCCGGAGCAACGGACGCGTAGCTGCCGTCCCCGTTCCTGCCTCGCCGTCTCGCTCCAGTCAGCTTCCTCTAACGACTTGCTCCAAGGTTTCGTAGAGCACCTCCTCTCAGTCTGAGTGAACTGTGGTAGCGAGGTGTACCACTGAGGACCTCTATCCCTTAGTCCAAGAATCAACAACCATGACGGTCTTACGGTAATTGTTTGGCTCCTCTTCTTGCTCCCGATCTTTGTTTAGTAGGGTTTTGAGGACAACCCGAAGTCAAGGAGTCACCTGCATCTAGCTGGAGCCTTCATCTACCAGTTGAGTCGTCTATTTTCAAGGAGCTTCTATACTCCTTCTGTGCTTCATTCACGTGTTTCTTTTGCTCCGTCAGCCTTTCTGATGTAACATCGCTGTCTGTATCATTCTTATGTGTCGCGTGGCCGGAGGGAGCCAGCTTAGACCGCCTACGCTTGACCGTAACTCGGGCTTCATTTTCTGCGGTATTGACTCGGGATTGCTTCTCTGTACTCTGTCGAGATAGCTAAGGTTTGATCGGTCGACGTCCTCCTCCAGTGGTGCGCCGGGGTGTTTGCCAGCCACCGCCGTTGAAGCCTGCTGGAGCCACTTCGGTGAGTGTTCGGCTGTAAACCTCTTAAAGCTATACTCTTGCTTGCTAGTCAATCCATATAAGCTAGAAGTGCATTGGTTTAGGGAGTTTAAATTGTTTTTCTTCTTGTGCTAGTTTAATCTATTAATTTCATGCTTTCGATTGTTTGGAAGTTTGGACTTTTTTTTAACTTTTGCAGTCCTTAAAAATCAAATTAGCTGTCAAATCAAGCTATGGCTGCAGGCTTCTTGTAACCAAATCATCATTCCTTGTAATGAAATTTACAATTTAGCAAAAAAGAATAGTCGAAAATTTGTTTTGAAAATCCTTTAATACTTTAGTGGAATATATTAACAGTACCTCTAATATTGTGTTACTTCATTTAAAAATACAAACAGTAACTTTCTAATGAATTTGAGTTTCAATACGAACCTACTTTATTTTTGTTCTGGAGTAAGAATATTATATAATTAAAAAAAATCATTAATTCATAAATGATTTACTGCAAAAAACTAGAGTAAAAATACAAATCTTATTTTTATTCACTATAGAGTAAAAAAAATTAGAAAATATTTTATTGCAAACTCCATTAATTTAGAGTATAAAATGAAATAGAATTAAAGATGCTCTGAATACTAATATATATATAATATATAGAGTTTAATGTATACTGAACTTTTCCTATCAAAGGCTTATGTATCTTGAGTTTTAATAAGAGAGATGTGCACTAGATTTAAAATGATTTATATTTAAAATTTTGCACCCAAAATGTATTTTGAATCCACCTTTATCAAAATGCGATGTTTTCTGGTTACGGAAGGAGTCAATTTTTGAAAAATCTAAATAATAAAAATATTAATAATTTAATATTTTATGAAGAAAAATGAGTGGAAACTATGAATATGGATGTTCTCATATTCTCAGATTAGCGGAAAATCAGTTAAGCGACTAATGTTTTGCGACGAAAGTGCTATCAAAAAAATATTTTTCTAGGGTCCAAAAAAAGCATCCGAACCCAACAACGAACCCAACCGAGTATAAGGAATATCGAAAGTGCAACGATCTCTCTCTTCTTCTTTTCTTCTCGATGCGTTCGTCATGAGATACATAATCGTGCTAACTGACGCCTCGAAACCTTCTGGATCGTCAAGAGTCTTATTATTCTTTTCCTGACTTGACCTCTCACGTGTTACATCCCATACTTGTTCTTCCTCTCTTTCCTGACCACTCTTGCTAACTCTACTGAGAAATTCTTCGAACCATTTAACGGAATCTTTGGGATACCGCTCGAGATTGTTGTCGTAGTCAACAAAATACAGACCGAACCTAGTAGAATATCCATGCTCCCACTCAAAATTATCAAGTAAAGACCATGCGTGATATCCTCTGACGTCACATCCATCCTCCCTGTTATAACGATTAAAAAGGTATTTAAATCATTAAGAAAACTGTGTAATGAAATTATGAAAGGACAAATTTCCTTTTTGTTACATGTGAAATTGTTTCATCTACTTAAAAACATTATCTTTAAAAATATTACAAAAAGAAACATTATATTTTCTATGATTATTTGTGATTTTTGTGAATTGATAATTTCATATATATATATATGAATGTCTTATAAATATATGCAAATGTTTGTTTGAAACTAATTTTTAATAAAATTATTGACCAGTATTTACATTATAGCTTTGTGGAGTTGTTCGAGATGGTCCTCGTGGTACTTTATCCTAAATGTATCCTTGAGAATATCCTCTCGTTATTTTGTACCGTCGTCGTAGTCATTAATTCCTATAGAAATCATTTATAGCAAATAAAAGTTAACAACGTATCCAAATTTTATTAGAGGAAAAAAAAATCTATACAAAGATTCTCACCGTTCTCTTTAATATAGACTGTAGGGTTATTGTATTTATCTTTGATGTAGTTAAGAACTTTTCGTAAACCTTCTGGTACCGAGTGGAGTATGCATCTATCCAGGGCCGGTCCTGGGTAAAGCCTAACGAAACATTGGCTTTATGCCCCCAAAAATTTTGGAAAAAATTACATAGAAAAGAGTTCCCAAAATTTTTTTTAGACTTCCAAATTTACCAAAAAAAATTTTTAGCTGGAATTTTTTAAAAACCGCCTACAGCCCCATAAATCTCAAGGCCGGCCCTGCCTCGATCTTCCTGTGTGACCAAGGAAACATTAATATTCTTAGAATCTTAGTTGATATTTATAAAATTTCAGCTCTTTTTATTAACTTTTACAAAGTATGTACATACCTCTGGTCCTATTTGGTGATTACTGTGATTTGTTACTGTTAAAAACAGACATGAAAAAATACTCTGAGTTAATTAGTTTCACTAAGAATATCATAAACGGATATTAAAATTAGCATTCTTACCTCTCCATTCCAACTGTTGATCAGTCTTGAATCGAGGTCGTGCAGGGTCGGTCAACGTGAGGAAGATGAGCAATGTAGCGTGCAGTATAATAGTTTACTCCAATGAAATCCGATGAATTTTTTAACATTCTGGATTGTTCTGCGGTGAAAGAAGATAATCTCTTTCCGTTTCTTTAGTGTTTCTGGATAATCTCCGTGGATAACTGGATCTAAATGCCTAAAATACCATATTCGATCAATAAATATCTAATCATTACAAGAAGATATACATTAACTATATCTAAGCTGGTCCATCTGTCCATTAATGTAGTACGAAGGTGCAACAAGTGTAAGTGGAAAATCGCCAAGTCTATGGGATTACTTCAGCCATAATTTTCCAGGTCCTTTGTACTTTTATTTATTTATTTATCTAGCCTACCAGAAAATTTTATTGGGCTATCAATAATTAGATTTAAACAATAGATGATTCATTGGATTTATAGATAGTGTAAATTAAATAAATATAATTTAATTTTGTAATCTTGTACCTCTATATGCTAAATATTTAAATATTTGTCGATGTTAACTTTTAAAATTATAAAGATATTTTTTAAAATAACAAAAATCATATTATCTAACAATGATTAATCTTTACTACCTTAAACCAATGAAAACAAATTTTAAACCATATAGTTTATTTTAAAAATTAAACAAAAACTAAATGTTTAATTATTTACTCGATAATATAAATCTATGAAACGAAAAGTTTAATTTTTTAAAAACTTTATAAATTTGTGAAATGTTACAATATCTTTGAATATGACAATAAAACAATATTTTACTAATCTTTATATATATAGTTACGATTTATTTAGCAAAAAAAAAAAATAAATAATGAAATAATAATCCGAAAATATATATATAGAAGAAGATATAAATACATGTGAAAGTTTGAAACAATCTATTCAATGAAAAAAATATACAGTAAACTAATTATGTTTTACAAATTGATAGACACATATATATTATAATATATGCCAATTTAGAATTGAAAACAAAATATTTTATATAAAAATAAATGAAAAAAAAATCTGCGCGGTTGCGTGGATCGAGATCTAGTGCAATTTTAAAATACAATTCAGTGGTATTTTAGTAAAACGATACTATTGTAAAAGCGGTAATTCATAAAATCTAAGTATATTTAGTTATATTTATGAAGTTAATAATATAATTGCATAAAATTAGCATTTGGTCAAGTTAACCTGATATATACTATTAACATTAGAAATACTAACGATGTAATTAAAATCTGATATGTATATGTACATACATGGGGGAGATCAGGGACAATGATATATATACTGTTAATTATTGGGTATATTTTATTAAAATAATAGTTTCTACGAACCAACTATCGTTTGTTATAATATATGTACGTAAAAATTGTCAAAAAGATTTTTTAATGGTTTAATGTTTGAATATTTTCTTAATGCTCTTGAAATTTGAATTTTCAAATACCTTAATTTAAAAATAGGAAATTCCATATATGGTTAGTTAAGCCTTTTCTACTTTTATTATGGATAGCAATTATATGTATTTGGGAAAAAAAAGATCGTGAATATGTAGGTATTTATAATACTACTTGCATATGGAGGCCACTAGTTTGCGCTTGTGAGAAGGTGCATGGATATTGTCACAATCACGTCTTCATTCATAAGTTTGTGACTAGCAAGCACAGCTGCACAAGTGAATCTGTCCACAATTTAATTATTGTAAGACAATTTTTATTATAAAGTTAAGTATCGTCAACATTGGGAATGTTTCACCCATTAGGCTCAGCTCTGAACATGACTTTGCTAATGGTTTAAGTCATAAAGTTAATCTTATGTCATGTGAGTCATGTGAACTATATCAGAACAAAAGCATGCGTTCTCTGGCCCCTTTTAATGTTACTATGTCCAGAAACAGCTTTCAGTAATATCAATATATGCGAAAGCGTTTAACGATTTTCTTCATATAGTCGTAATTCGAACTTAGACGTTATTTAACTTCCACTGAAAACATAATTTTAAATTGATCTGTTGAACTCTTTTTTTGGGAAAACTCATCAAATTGTGTCTCACTATCAAACTATTTGGATCAAACGTTCAGACCACATGGTCGCTTGCTCGCATGATCGCTCTTGCTGACTACTTGTTGTTTGATAACCTCCGTTATCTGCTAAGTAAAGTGGTGCTTTTCCTTTTGGAAGAATGTTTAAAGTGTCAAAAGTGCATAAGTTGCGAGTAAATGACACTCCAAACCTAATCTTATGTACCTTGCAAATAAACGCTATAATTAATGATATAAAGTATTATGAGCTAATTCACATTTTTAGATTTTTGTGTGGGCTAGATCATGGATAGAAACCCTAACTGCTTTCTGACTTTTATAAAAAGTAAAAAAAAAATTGGACAAAAATAAAAAGTAATTTGCTTTGCCATTTAAAACGTTACAGTGGGGCTGAAGAGAAAGCTATTAGTAAGAGTCCGTTGATGGTGGGATTTAAACCCATACCTTGGTTAATTTGTATTCACTAGATATTCTATTGTAAGTGTATAATATGATATTCCCACATCGGATCGAAAGTTCACTAGATATTCTATTGTAAGTGTATAATATGATATTCCCACATCGGATCGAAAGTTCACATACTATAGTATTACTCTCAACTTTTACACAATGCTATCATTAATAATGCATGGGACCAACCAAATCTACCAAATGATCGAACTCATAATACGACAAATGCTCATCGTTGAATATCAGAAGATTATAAAGAAGAACAAACTCTGGTAGAATAAAATCAATCAGAGATTATAATTATATCATAAAACCCAAATTATATATAACTAAAAGTTTTAAATAGAGAGAGATAACACGATTCTTAGGATTCCGTATTATTTTCTTATTATAAATTTTTAAACCAGGATATTCCTTATGATTTCCAAAAGGATGGTACAGTTTCCATCAATTGCTTTTCTTTGATTTCAAGAACTTCTTGAACCAATGAGCTGATTTTTTCAAGTGTCTCTTACATCCATCGTTGAAATCCACGAAAACCAGCCCAAATCGAACGGTGTATCCCGTGCTCCATTCAAAGTTGTCCAACAACGACCATACAAAAAATCCCTTCACCTGAGCTCCAATCCTATTTCATCAAGAAGCATTTGCAAATTTATACGTTTGTTTATGCCCCAATTATACAAAAAAAAAAAATCTTTGATATTTATTAATGTGGGAAGAAGAATTCTTAAAATTAGAGACAAAAATGCTTACGAGATCGCGTCTTTAAGCATCTCAAGATGTTGAGCGTAGTAGTCGATTCTTTCTCCGTCTTTAAGGAATATTTTGTCTGTACTAAATTCATCTCTCCCTACAATATATTTCACCCGGAAACTAGAGCTCATTGTCGAATATTCATAAATATATATGTGAATTACCGTTTTCGGTTATGTACATGACGGGATCTTTGAACTTATATTTTGCATAGAGGATAAGATCACGAATTCCCTTTGGATATATCAAAAGCCAATCTGATGCAGCCTGTAAAAATAAAAACCACACACACAATGTTTTATAAGATTAGTCTATGTTCTATGAACCTTGGCCTGTCCATTAGACCCTGTATTTTAAACCCAAAATGACAAGGTTTTATAAGATAAAGTCTAGTCAAGCACCTTTGGACCGATGGGAACTCCTTCTCTTTCGCCTGTTAACATAGTTTTGGGCTCGTAAAATTTTGACTAATTTATTTTAAAATGATTAAAGTAACTTGGATGATACGAAAACCGACCTGTGGTGTTCGCACAAGGATCAGAGGATAGTGTAACCTGTTCGGTAGAGCATGGAACATCCTTTGCGTAAGAGGAAGAGTAATAATTGATGCCAATGAAATCATATGAGCCCTTAAGCATCTTAGATTGTTGTTCAGTGAATGTAGGCAAGCGACCGCCTACGTTGTTGACCATGTCGAGTGGGTATTTACCGGTCACAAGGGGCTCCATAAAGAAGTCAAATGTGAATGCCAGGACTCGTGCCACAGCTAGCTTATCCTCAGCTGATTCTTCTGAATAGGGCAAGTTCCAAGCGGCGTTCAAAGCAATACCAATTTGACCTTTTTGAGATGCCTGTTGAACGACATTCAGGAGCAGATTTGTTATTCTCCGCAGAGAAATGAAATACAAAGATTCGATGATTCATATAACGACTATTTTCCGGGCATATGATGGTTATGGTAACTTGAAGATCAAGAAACAGAGTGGAAACTTGTTCTTACTCACATTGTATTTTTCTCTGTAGACTTCCACGGCGGCTCCGTGAGAAAGGATGAGGTTATGACCGACGATATAAGGCTCGGTGGCTCCATCTCCGGCGGTGCATTTAGGGTTTGTGAATTTAGAGCATCTTCCTGGAGCTGTTTTACCTTGACCATACCCTCCTTGCACCACTGACAATGGCTCGTTCATTGTCAACCAGTGTTTCACTCTGTCTCCAAAATTCTTAAAGCAAATATCCGCATAATCGCGGAAATCGTTTCTGTTTCATCCACCAAAACAAAACAAAAATTCAAAAATATCACAAATGCTAGAAATAAAAAGGTTTGGAGGGCATACACAAATTCTGCGCCAAGGAGTCCACCGTAAGCATCTTCAATGCCTTGTGGTGTGTCCCAATGGTAAATGGTGGCAAAAGGCGTAATTCCTATAGACAGAACAAAATTATATTTACGTTACTGCTTGTGTTGCGTTTATAACTAAAATCATATCTCATATCTGAAGGGTGGAAGAAATTTGTTTAGTAGCTATCGCTCCAAAGATAATACATTATTTTCTTGAAGTCAAAAGTAAAGACAATGTTTTCAGATTACATTATACATTATGTCGGAGTTTAGTCATATATATATATATGTATCTCCAGGTTTAGAAAACATTGGCTTTACTAAAACCTTATATGAAAGTAATCTGAAACAGAGAGCGTTACTTAATTTAGCCTATCTGTTAATTTTGGTTGTCTCTTCTTACCTTTGGACAAAAGCTCATTGATCAAGTTGTTGTAATAGTCAATACCAGCCTGGTTGATTCCTCCTTTAAGATTCCCATCTAAAAAAGAAACGGCTCATTAATTATTGGTTCTGGAAACTAAACAAATCACATGTGAACGAACATCCTTCAAAGAGAAGAACTTACGAGGCAATATTCTCGACCATGAGATAGAGAATCTGTAAGCATTGAGACCAATTTGATGCATTAAAGCTACATCTTCCTGTAATCCAGTGTGTTGATATAATCAAATCTTGTGGCTGATTTTGAGGCTAATAAAAAAAAAACTAAGTGTTTTATTTCACAATGTTCCAGAATTAATTTAACAAACCATTTTTTTAACTAGGTAGAAATTTTGTTTAGGGTTTGATATTTCAGAGTTTTACTTCACCGTTTTTTTAAGAATCATTTGTAATTTGGGTCGGTTTTATTTAATATAATATGATAAAAAATTTCTTGAGTCATTTTGATCAAGAGATAATTAGAAAAAAAATATTTCGTTGATTAGCTTAACAAAACGATCAATAATCGATTATTCATGATTAATTATATCTTTATACCGATTAGTAGATGAAGTATAATATTAAAGATATAAATATTTACCGAAACGTAAAAATTCTAAAAAACTTAAATTTATTTTATTTGTGCTAAGAAACAACAAACCAATAAATTTATTTATTTATTTATTAAATTAGCAAAATGATTCTCAATTGTTTAACCAATTTTAATCATTTTATACCATTTATTAATTTACGTATAATTTTAGCATTTATTTAATCATACAAATCTTAATTTATATTTGCAAAGATACAATTAAATTATTTTTTTCTTTCTAAAGTATATTAATGATGTTTATTATTATCCTATTACAGAATTTTCCAAAAAAGTTTTGTATAACTTACATTGTATATGTAATATGGTAATGACGTATAAGTAAAATTGAAAAAAAATATTTGTAACTAATGTTTAAGAAATTTTACATAGTTGATTCCAAAAGGACAATTACCTTGTAAAGATGGTAAGAGTCAGCTGCAACAGATCCATTGCTACCGTCCTTTATCCTCTCTGGCGGATTAAAAATATGAAAACATTAACTGGATTTATCAACTATACTCCCATTAAAGAATCAAAAGATATTCCCACCATTTTAGAAAGATGCATATTTTTGGTTTATACAGATACTAAGAAAATATTTTAAATTTTGTATTTTCTGTGATTAGCTATTTGCAATAATTTTGATTAATTTTAACCAATCAAAATTTGATAAATACAGTCAATAATTTTTTAAAATTTAACATTTACTATTATTACCAAATAAAATTCATTAAAATGTAAAAAAAATTATATTTTAAAATATAGATCAATTCGGAGGGAGTAATAGATAAGGTTTGACATTTTACTTTATTCAATGATATTCCACAAGTTGGTCATTTTCAAATCTCATGAAAGACCAACCAATCATTAATAAGAAAATATTCACACACGTATATACTTTATGCATGGTCTTCAAATCTGAATTAAAGTAAAACCTGGATATTTTTCAGTGAAAGTATCCCAGATACTTGGTCCTTTACCATCTTCATGAGCAGATCCTTCAATCTGAGAAATGTTAAACGAAAACCCATAAATTATATAAGCAATGATCAGATTTATTTTGAGAAACAAATAATAAAAATTAGAAGAAATCATAAAAGAAATACCTGGTAAGCAGATGTTGAAGACCCAAAAATGAAATCTTTTGGAAAATCACTTCTTCTTAGTTCAGGTGCTGAACAAAGATATTTTGCGGCTATCACAATGACGACCACTAGTAAAGAAAGATATGTTCCTGTCATTCTAAATTTCGTTTGATTGTTATTTTTTTGATTGAAGAGATGATTAAGTGGAGGTTTCTATATAGTGTTTCTTTTTCAATAAAATTAATGCAGAGA
This sequence comes from Brassica oleracea var. oleracea, assembly GCF_000695525.1. Classification (NCBI taxonomy): domain Eukaryota; kingdom Viridiplantae; phylum Streptophyta; class Magnoliopsida; order Brassicales; family Brassicaceae; genus Brassica; species Brassica oleracea. The sequence goes on from NC_027751.1 coordinate 3,303,950, forward strand.
CCAACCGAATAAATCAAATGGTCCAAAAGGTTGTTTACATAGAAATCGAAAGTCGTTACATAGCCTTTTTTCAAAAAAAAAGAAAGTCGTTACATAGATACTATTACTCCCAACTTTTACACGTGCTAAAACTAACAATGCATGGGGCCAACAAATTCCCAAATGATCAATGTTTTTCCATAGTTTAGTATTAATAAATGCATGGACCAACCGAAACTTTCCAAATGGTCCAAGACTCCAAGGTTGGTTAATACTTAATAGGAAGCGAAAGTTGTTTCACATAGAACTTGTTATTGGATTCACCCTTTGGGATTACGTTGAACTTCTAGGTTCACCAACCAATAATATTATATTATTTCATATTTGACATGACATTTTTTAAAAATAAAATAAAATATTGTCAAGTTATACTATGTTTTTAAAAATAAAAAAGTAAAAAAAATAAATAAAAAGTAGTAGTAGTTACGAAAAAAATATTTTTAAAAAAAATATTTTTAACGTCGTCAGCAAAACATTAAATCCTAAACCCTAAATTCTAATCCCTAAATCCTAAATCCTAAATCCTAAACCTTAAACCTTTGGGTAAACCCTAAACCTTTGGATAAATCCTAAACTCCAAATCAAAAACACTACACACTAAAACGACTCAAAGGTTTAGGGTTTAAGATTTAGAATTCATGGTTTAGTGTTTTAGTGTTTAGTGTTTTTGATTTAGAGTTTAGAATTTATCCAAGAGTTTAGGGTTTACCCAAAGATTCAAGATTTAAGATTTAGGATTTAGTTTTGATGAAAACGTTAAAAATATTTTAATTTTTTTTTTGTAACTACTATTATTTTTTATTTATTTTTTACCTTTTTATTTTAAAAACATAATATGACTTGACAATATTTTTTTTTTTTTTCTAAAAAATATCGAATATAAAATAACGAAATTTTAGTGGTTGGTGAGGTTCACCCCAAGAATAACTCCGCTGTTGTGACCATCAAATGCATGGGACCAACCAAAATTTCCAAACGATCTACGATCTATTGTTGTATAATAGGACTACGATCTATTGTTGTATAATAGGACACTTCCACGTCTGATCCAATGTTAGTTTTATTCTCAACTTTTATACATGCTAAAATTAATCATGCATGGGACCAACCAAACTTTCCAAATGATCCAACTCATAATACCACAAATGATCATCGTCGACATCTAGGAGATTATTAAAAAAAAGGAACAAACTCTGTGGTCGACGAAAATCAACCAGGTTATATTATTAAAAAAACCAATCAGGTTCGTTGTATATAAATAACTAAAACTGTAAAACAATTTTCATGTTGACCAAAAGAAAACCATTCCTCATTATTTCTAACTGGGAAAGATAATACAACATCTATTTATTAAAAAGTGTCATTTTTCACAAAAATTAAAAAAAAATTATATAATAGACTAATTAAGAATATATCTTTATTTAATGCATAATTAATTGAATGAGAATGATAAAAAAATTTATTGGTTATTCAAGAAAGTAAAAAGTATATTTAATGTACAAAATTACATTGAAATTGTAGAATAACATTTTTTTAAAATAAAATAAGAAAACCTAAAGTGACACTTAAAATGACACAAATGGATTAGTAATAATAATAATAAACTGAATGGTACAGTTTACATTAATTGCTTTTCTTTGGATTCAGAAACTTTTTGAACCAATCAAGTGATCAACAGAATTTTCTGGTAAACTTTATAACCATTCATTTTTCGGAATGGTACAATTTGCATTAATTCTCCATCTACCCATGGTACAGTTTGCATTAATTCTCCATCTACCCATTCGAAGTTTGTCCAACAACCACCAAGCAAAAATTCCATTCACATTAGCTCCAAGCTTATTTCATCATTTAGCAAAAGCATTTACGGCACCGTTGCATAACTGTATATGTTTGTTTAAGTCCGCAACAGGCTTGGAGCTTTCGGAGAAATGTACCGACATGCCTATGAGAAAGGGCTGTCAAGATGGCTACCACACGACGATAGAGTTACAACTAGCATTTTCTTTTAAAACACAAATGCTTAAAACAATGCAACAGCAAATGTAAAAAAGATTTTTTTGTTCAAATTAATTTAATATTTTTTTTAAAAAAAAATTCCACTTATACATAAAATTAATTATCTTTGTTAGTGGAAAAGTGGGAAGTGGAATTCTTAGTATTAGAGATCGCGTCTTGAACCACCTGAAGATGTCGAGCGTAGAAATCAGGTGTTGAAGAGTACTTCATTGGAGGATGTTACAATGAGCACTAGTAAAGAAAATATTTTATTCTCATTCTTAATTTTGTTTTAATTATTATTTTTTTATTGAGGAGATGATTAAGTAGAGGTCTATATAGGGACTATAATTGTCTTTGCACTAGTTATGTGTTTCTATATATAGACATTTTTTATATTAACATGAGATATTACGGATCTATTGAAGTATCTATAATAATTTCTAAACTGGAACGATATCATACAGATTGACAGTCTTTCTGAGTACTAAAATAAAATCAGGATATACTTCTCGTTTTCTTTACATAGTATTTTTAATCCTTCAGAAAAAAACACTAAATCCTTTAGAAAAAGATTACGAACCGTTCATTAACTCTTCATAGCCATTAACATAAATCATGAGTAACATAAGATATAGATGAAGTATACATGCTTCCTCTTCCTGATTTAATTGGTAAACAAGAGTTAAAGTACTTCCTAGAGACTGAAACATGCCGCTCTAATTAGTAAAGGCAGATAAGTCGCACAAACCTTTGAGAAAGGAATTCGTAAACCTTTAGAAAATAATTATGAACCATTCAGAAAGGAATTTTGAACCTTTCATAAAAGAATTTTGAACCCTTTTAGAAAAGAATTTTGAAACCTCCAGAAAAGAATTTCGAACCTTTCAAATTATATGAAATTTATATGAATTTTAGCATTGTTTAATATTTAAACCTTCTATAAAATAATAAAATATTTGTAAAATATTTAAGATATAAAATTGTAAAGACTAAATTGCTAAATTAAAATGAAATTTTTTGAAAACGTATTTTATAAATTAAAAATAAATTAAAATTTTCAAAAATAAATTTTAAAACAGTGAACTCTGTAATTGAAGTTTCAAAGTTCAAAACCTTAAATTTGAAACCTTAACATTGTTTTTGGAACATATAAAAATTTCTGCTTAAGTTATAAGATTGGTTTTGTAAATACTTTTACTCACAATTTTTACACATGCTATACTTAATACTGTATAGACCAGCCAAAAAATTACATAAGAATTGAAGGTTTTTACATAATATCACTCCCAACTTTTACACGTGCTATAACAGACAACTTAAAATCGCTGGAAATGTTTTTAATAAAATTTAATTTACAAAATTAAAACTTTTTTATATTTTTTGTATTATTGTATTTGGAAACATATATAATTATATAATTTGTATTTATATTAAATAAAAAACTTATATAAAATATGACTTAATTTTATTTTTCAATTGTTTCGCTTTTCTTTATAAAATTTCAATAAATTTCTATAATTTATTTGATTAATTGTGTGATATATTTTTTCATAAAATTTTAATTATAAAAATTATTTGCAGTAAATTTATTTACTCTAAAATTTTATTTATACACTATGTAATTGAATATGAAAGTTATTTAAATTTACATGAATGTACGTTTCTATTTATGAAAATATAAATAAATCAATTTATTAAGTTGATTGATTTAATATTAATTGAAACTATTTTTAGTATCTAAACCTGCAAGAAAAAGCAGTTATACACTTTTCATAAATTATTTGAATGTTTTTGTCAATTATTAATTATATTACACTGTTTAGTTATAAATTTAATTGTTGTGTTATTTAGAAACATATCTAGTAGTATACTATTGTTTTATAATTATTTTAATGAAGTTCTAGTGTTTTCATTAATTATTAGTGACATTTTATATAAATAACATATGACTGATGGTAAGACCATTATAATTTTTCTATTTTAGTAGGAGATGTGAATGAAACCAACCAAGTTTAAAAATGATTCAATGTTGTATAATAGAATATTCCACGTTTGATCGAAAGTTGTTAAATATTTTTGTATTACCCCCAACTTTTACACATGCTATAATTATGTTTTAAAACTTATTATATTTTAAAATAAGTTTTGATATTTTTTTTAGATTTTTATTATTTGCTTAGAATATTTAAATTTGAACTTATATAATTTTAAGTTTAAATATATATTTAATCATATATATGTATATACATAAAAATAATAATCTTGGAAAGATTTTTATCAACTTTTTGGTTAAAATATATTAAATTAAATTCTATAAAATTAAGAGACATTAAATATCTAAAATTTGTAGATATTAAAAGAAACTAATGGTATTGGATTAAAATAATTATAATTTTTATTAAAAAAATGCATAAAATTTTGAAGAATTGTTTTAGCAGTAAAATTATATAATTATAAAAAATATAATTAAATAATAATTTGAAAATTGTAAATTATTATTAAAATTATATTTCTACTATATATTATATTATTTATTGTTATATTAATGATGATCTATAAGTTATTAGCATATTCTGAAAAAAAATACCAAAAATATAAATCAATAATAAATAAAAATATCTATGCCACATTGTTGTTGATATGACATATCATCATTTTTTTTTCAAACCACTTCTCAAATAATATACAAGAAGATGCATTGAACCAACCACATTTTCCAAATGACCCAACTCATAATACCACAAATGATCATCTTTGAAAGCCAGGAGATTATAAAAAGAACAAACTCTGTGGTAGAGTATAATCAACCACGTTATATTATTAGAAAACCCAATCGGGTTCGTTGTAGAATAACTGAAAGCTTAAAACCATTCCTCATTGTTTCCAACAGAGAAAATAATAATAACGTACGGAAAAATTAAACGGAATGTTTCAAGCAGTGTCCATCAATTGCTTTTCTTTGGATTTAAGAACTCTGTGAACCAATCAGCCGATTTTTTCGGGTATCTCTTACTTCCATCTTTGAAATCCACGTAAACCAGCCCAAACCGGACGGTGTATCCCACTGCCCATTCGAAGTTGTCCAACAACGACCACGCAAAAAATCCCTTCACATTGGCTCCGACCCTAAATCATCATTTAACAAAATCATTGGCAACATCGTAACATAACTCTATATGTTTGTTTATGTCCACATATACTCAAATTAATTATCTTTGTTACTTGTAATATGTGAGAAGTGAATTTCTTAAAATACTTACGAGATAGCGTCTTGAACCATCTCAAGATGTCGAGCGTAATAATCGATTCTATCGCCGTCTTTAAGGAATATTTTGTCTGTGCTAAATTCATCTCTCCCTACAATATATATCACCCGGAAACTAGAGCTCATTGTCGAATATTCATAAATATTATATCAATTAGAGCTCATTGTCGAATATTCATAAATATTATATCAATCAATAAAGCTCATGGCTTTGTGAATGTGAATTACCGTTTTCAGTTATGTACATGACGGGATCTTTGAACTTGTATTTTGCATAGAGGACAAGATCACGAATTCCCTTTGGATATACCAAAAGCCAATCTGATGCTGCCTATAAAAATAAAATAAACACACATACAAAGGTTTTATGAGATTAGTCTATGATCTCTAAACCTTAGCCGGTCCAATAGACCGTGTAATTTTAACCCAAATATTACAAGGTTTTATGAGATTGGTCTAGACAAGTACCTTTGGACCAATGGGAACTCCTTCTCTTTCGCCTGATAACATATAGGTTTTGGAGTCGTAATTATCAGTTGGTTTATTTAAAAAATGACAAAGTAACCTGGGCGATACGAAAACGGACCTGTGACGCTGGCACAAGGATCGGAGAACATTGTAACCTGTTCGGTGGAACATGGGACATCCTTTGCGTAAGTGGAAGAGTAATAATTGATGCCAATGAAATCATATGAGCCCTTAAGCATCTTAGACTGTTGTGCAGTAAATATAGGCAAACGACCGCCTTTTACGTTGTTGACCATGTCGACTGGGTATTTACCAGTTACAAGTGGCTCCATAAAGTAGTCAAATGTGAAGGCCATGGCTCGTGCCGCAGCTGACCTATCTTCGGCTGATTCTGTATAGGGCAAGTTCCAAGCCGCGTTCAAAGCAATACCAACTTGACCTTTTTGAGATGCCTGTTAAACAACATTCAAGAGAATATTTTTCATACTCCGCAGACAAATAAACTGACAAAGATTCGATGATTCATAACAAGGATTATTTGCCGCGTATAATGGTCAGTTTTGGTAACTTGAAGACCAAGAAACAGAGCGAATCTTGTTTTTTATTCACCTTGTATTTTTCTCTGTAGACTTTGACGGCGGCTCCGTGAGCAAGGATGAGGTTGTGACCGACGATATAAGGTTCGATGGCTCCATCTCCGGCGGTGCAATTAGGGTTTGTGAATTTGGAGCATCTTCCTGGAGCCATCACACCTGCAACGTACCCTTGTTGCACCACTGTTAGTGGCTCGTTCAGCGTCATCCAATGCTTCACTCTGTCTCCAAAGTTCTTAAAACAAATATCCGCATAATCACGGAAATCGTTTCTGTTTCATTCATCAAAACAAAAATAAAATCAATAAAATCGTTTATGTAATATAACTCTTTTCTCTTCTTTTTCTACGATATTACAAATTCTACAAAAAAAAAAATATTGGTCTGGAGTACTTACACAATTTCTGCGCCACGGAATCCACCGTAAGCATCTTCAAGGCCTTGTGGTGTGTCCCAGTGGAATATGGTGGCAAAAGGCTTAATTCCTATAGACAGTAACATAATATTTACATTACTGCATGTGTTACGTTTATACCTAAAATGCATATCTTATATCTAAAGGTTGGAAGAAAGATGATTAGTCGCTATCTCTCTTAAAATTATTTTCTTAATGTCAGATGATTTCCTTCAAAAAAATGTGGTAACTAATTCAATGGCTAACATGTACTCTTTCCAAATCCGTACGTGAATTCAAACCGCACCACTCATTTTCAAGGCAGACAAATTTGGTTTTATCCGGTTGGAACACATTAACTTACAGTATCTCTTATACATTGTTTGCAAAGCTATTTTGAGGAGTGTTCTCTCTACAATCATTTTCACAAAATAAACGTAAATACTAGAAATAATGATATGGCTTATAACTAAAAGTGACATGAATAATTATATTTAATGCTTATTTTTATTTTTGATAAATGTTTTAGAATATGAAAGTAAATTATAAATCATCATTAAAGTAAATTTAGTCAAATATGACATTAAATAATATAATATAGAAACATAAAAATATTTTAAATTTTTTGAAATTTAATCTACTTCTATTTTTTAAAACTTAAATTATACAATTTTATTATTAAAAATATTTTCAGTTTTTTTTTACAATTTTTAGAAATTATTAATTTTAATCATGATATTATTAGCTTCTTTTATATATCTAGAAATTTTAGAAATACTTTTTATTTATACTTTTGATAATTATACATCAAAAAAAATTAATTAATTTTATACAAGTTGATTTAATGTATTTTATCCAGAAAAAATAGATAAAAATCTATTTAAAATTATAATTTTAAATATATACATATCTATTCTTAAATATAGTTTAAAATAAAAAATGTTTAAACTTAATTTTATGTTCAATTAGATCAAAAATTATATAAAAAGGTAAGAAAATATAAAATCCAAAATAATCATAAAATTTTATTTTTAAATATAATTTCAAATTCAATTTTTATATCTGCACATGGTGCAAGAATATACCTAATATTTTTGAACTTTGGAGATAAATTTAAGAAAAATGCATGATCAGAAGAAGCCTTTAAAATAAAATCTAAGTATGCGTATAGGAATAATACTATGGATTTAATTTTAAAAATATATCACGATTAGAAAGAAATATATTATTTAATATATACTTCGGGTAGCTAATTTTTTTTTTTTTTTTTTTTTTTTTTTTTTTAACTGACTAATATTTTCTTCAGTTCTTTAATTTGGCTCCAACCGATGACATGTAAAATTAAAGTTGAGTTATAGTATATATTATAATTTGACGTAAATAATAAGTGAGAAAACTGTAAATTTATATAGTAAATTTGAATTAAAAATAAGATTTACTATTTTACTAAAGGCTGATATTCCTCATCCCGTCGGGTAGCTAAAATTTTAAATTAGAGTAACGTGAAAGAGAGAGCGTTATTTTAGCCTCTGTCAAATTGGATGTTGTCTTACCTTTGGACAAAAGCTCATTGATTAAGTTGTTGTAATAGTCAATACCAGCCTGGTTGATTCCTCCTTTCAAATTCCCATCTACATAAGAAAAAACTCATTAGTATTATTGGCACTAGAAATTAATCAAATCAACATGTAAACAACTTTCAAAGAGAAGAACTTACGAGGCAATATCCTCGACCACGAGATAGAGAATCTGTAAGCATTGAAGCCAATTTGATGCAATAAAGCCACATCTTCCTGCAATCAATTGTTGGTTAATTTTGAGGCCAATGAAATTCAGAACAAACTATATGAATTTTAGGTATTTGATGCCAAAAAAAAAACAGTTACCTTGTAAAGATGGTACGAGTTATCTGCAACAGAACCATTGCTACCATCCTTTATCTTCTCTGGTGAAATAAAATAAAAACATTAATTAAGTTTATCAACTATACTCCCATTAAAGAATCAAAACAGTGTAGTTAAGCTTTTTCCTATTCAATGATATTTCACATTTAGTCTTTTTCCAGATCTCATGAAAAACCAACCAATCTTTAATAAGAACAGATTTACACATTTATATATACATAATTGACGGATCTTGAATCTAAACTATTCTTTAGATCGGTGAAACTATAAGATTTGAATTAGAATAAAACCTGGGTATTTTTCAGAGAAAGTATCCCAGATACTTGGTCCTCTACCATCTTCATGAGCAGCTCCTTCAACCTGAGATATGTCAAGCAATATAAATTATCTAATCAGTGATCAAATTTATTTGAAGAAATGATAATAATAATTAGAAGAAACAAAAAAAAAAGATATACCTGGTGAGCAGAGGTTGCAGACCCAAAAATGAAATCTTCTGGAAAATCACTTCTTCTTAGTTTAGGTATTGAAGAGTTGGACATGGCAAGAACCTCACAGGAGGCTAAGACAAGCACTAGTAAAGAAAGATATTTTCCTCTCATTCTTAATTTTCCTTTTGTTGCTGAATTTTTTTTTTAATGTGAAGATGATTAAGTGGCCGTTGATATAGGGAATATAATATTTTTTCCACTAGTCATGTGATTTTCTATAAATAAATTTGATAAAGATATTCTTGTAGAGAGAAAGAGAGAGTGTGAAAAAATCTAACTTTTTTCTAACGGCATAAATTAGTAATTGAAAATTCAACTAACCTTATTTAATTATCAAAATTTTGTTGAAGAAAACTTACTTATTTGCATTTAAGCAACAAAAACTTACTTATTTGCATCGATCGATTTATCTAAAGCTGAGCCATTACAAAAAAGATATTTAAAGCAATGCATCATCATTGCACGTCCTTCAGTCAATCGCGGGATGTGCTAATTTCTGACGGAAACGTGAAGTCGTGTGAAATTGACAAGTCTTTTCAATATTCTGCCAAAACATCTTTTGATTAAGAGATTAAAGTACTAATCAGCTTCTTGTAACGGCTATTTATTTCAAATTTTGTTGATTTGCTTCTAGGGTTTCTCCATTTTTTTGTCAACTTCTTGGGTTTCACCTTAAGACGATTTTTCAACTTTTTTTTGGGTTAAATACACCTCTCTCCTAGGGAGAAAGAACAATTTTAAGATTAAGAGTAATTGATGTTTTAGATTTAATTTTTTTAAGGATAGTGGGTGATCTCTTTTTCCAGAGAGAGAATGTGAAAGTTCTAATGGCTATGCGTCGTGTTTATTTAGATTAGTAGCGAATTTGAATTCAGATCTCTTAGAGATCCATATAACGTCTTGTGACACCCGACCACTAACGCGTGGTTTGATGTTTTAGATTTTGTTATTAGATTTGAAAGACTGATGTTTTTAAGAGCAGTTAATACATTTATCTTTAAAACTAAAACATTAAATCAAATGAAAAAAATGTGAATGGAACAAAATTTTATTAGTAAAATCTAAAACAAAATTTTATTAGTAAAATCTAAAAGTGCTAAACAAAATATATATATTTATTAATTAATATGTATGAAAATGTTATAACATCAGCGAGAGAGAGAGTAACATATATATACATTTTATTATGTAATAAAGGGTCTTTTTCATAGGTAAAAATACTTCTATTAAACAACACGATAGTATATTACTGATGAAGACTCTGGTTTCCGTGTGACGACGCAAGTCAATGTTTTGATTTTAGGGAATATTTCTAGGAAAATCTTTTTAATTAATTATATGAAAACAAATGCGTGAATCTGAAAAAAAAAAAAACTCAAATCATCCTTCTATCTTATTAAAATAAGAGCACAAATAAAAAATAAACCTAAGAGTTACTACTTATTTACAAGTCTATGTCACTGAAATAATTAAGAAGTCTATCATTAAATATTTTTATCTTTTCATATTTTATTAAATCATTTCTTAAATCGATTATTAATTATAAAATTATTTAATTATACTTTAGTGCTACTAAGAAACTGTCTAATCCTAACTTTTATCATTTATTATATTTTTGTCAAATTAAACAACTATAAAACATAAATTCAATATGATAAATGTTTGTACAAAAAAAATTTAACTTGATAAATTTAGTACATAAAATAGTTTTATTATACTTATCATCGATTTTTGATTCATAAAAGAAAATGTGAAGATGCATGGATTATATTTTAAAATGTGAATGATATAATTGACGGTTTATAATACAAAATAAAATTATACAATATAAATTACTAGATTATTTTTTTAGAAATGTCATATTAAAAAAATATTTAATACATGTAAATTTTAAAAATATATATTGTTATTTATACAAAGTAAATATTTATTTACAAAAAAATAAAAATAAACACATGCGTTGGTGCACAGATCAAACTCTAGTTTCCCTTTATAATAAACACCTAAAAGCATCTCAAATGTATTACTTCATATTTTACTCTTAAATAGTGCTACACCAAAATAGAGTAGCGTTTCACTCCAATGTATTACTCCATTTTTATTCCAAAAATAAATATTCTAAAAAAAATCTTTTTATTTAATTAATAATTGTAACTAACAACTTATACTTATAAAAAATTACCAATTAACCCTAAATATCTTATGTTTATAAAACATCCACAAAATATAATTTATTTAAATTAAACATTTAGTATTAAATATAATAAATCATAAAATATATATAAAATAAAATATTTTAGTTCAATAATGAGTATTACATAATATATTTTTTCTCACAAATGTTCAACTAATGCATCTCAGAATGAATAATGAGTTTTTTATCCATGATTTTCTTAAATTGGGAAAGAAAATTTTTAAAATCGAAAATTTTCATCGTTTGGGCGATATTTCACGATCATGGCTATTCCAGAAATGATTTACCAGATTATTAAATCACTAATTTTATATTATATTTATTTTATATTTTTATGTTTATGTTTATTATTTTATATAATAATAGTTTATGAAACTTTTATGTAAAAATATTAAATAATCTCTTATGGAATATCATTTTTATTTTTCTATTAATTTTAAATATTATTTAAGTATGATAAAAAAACATTTAAGATGTAAATGACTATTTTATAAATAAAAAAATTCAACTCCAAAATGAAGTAATAGGTAGGATTACTCTATAAATGGAGTAACCCTAGCCATTACTCTATTTTGGAATTGAAAATGGAATGGGCTTAAAATATATTTTACTTCAAAATAATGTTTGGAGTAAAAAATGAAATAGGGCTGGAGATGTCCTAATAATCTTTTCTTTTGCTATTTAAAACTTACTGATCTCAGAAATATCACAAAGAATTTAAACGCTTATAAGACAGTCATATACAAATTTATCTATATAAATGTGTACGCAAATAAAAGTAATTAAGGATGGTAAATAGTATACATAGAAGATTAGTGAATTATGAAGTATTTCCAACTGAAAATTTTTCGTTGTATAAACAACTAAAATTTTTAAACTGAGAAAGATATTAATAACATGATTCTTTGGATTCCTTATTACTTTTTTTATACAAACTAGATCATCTTCCGCGCTTCGCGCGAATAATTGCTTTTAAAATTTTACAATTAGTTTTGTTATTTAATTATAGAATATTGCAGAATTTTCATATGTACATAAACTATGTACTATGTAAAATATAGTATATGAGGGGAGACATGGGTTTTTTTTTGTTGTTTTAGTGTTTCGTATATTCTTAGCATTTTTGTAATTAGATTCTTTTCATTAGTTTGCCAAAATACCAAAACTGAGTTTAAAATAGAAAAATAGTTCGGATGATATTGGAAGTTGTTCGTTAGTGTTTCCTCGATTATCGTGTTCTAACTTCTTCTGAACTGAGCGATAGATAGAAGGTGTAACTCTAACTCATGTATTGAATATGAGTTAACGTTATTAAAACATAAATTTTCCAGAAAACTTGTGAAATTGTTTTCCATTGATTTTCATCTCAAATTATTTTTCTAATAGTATAAAATTTCTTCAATTTTTTTTATAACATCATCATTTTATTGATTTCAAATCAATGTAACAGATTACATGGAACATGAATTACCATGGTCGTACAACTATTTGCATCCTTTATAAGTTCCATAACACTTTAAATAGAATAAAATAGGACAAAAACAGATAAAAACACGCTTCCCAATTTATTTCGTTAATTTTTTTTTGTTGCCTATGAAAAAATGAGATTTCTATTTAGTAGTTGTTGTAATCTCGATTAATTTGTCTCTTTTAAACTGTCAAATGGTCTTATTGGATTAATGTATTGATATATATATATATATATATATATATATATATATATATATATATAATTTATTACTCCCTCTGTTTCATTATAAATGTCGTTTTAGGTTTCGGCACACGGATTAAGGAAACAATTAATTTTGTACATTTTCTATAAAAAACACTATTACTTATACACCTAACCATATTTCAACCAATAGAAAAATAAATTTTGCATAAAATTAATAAATTTTGCATTGAAAATCGAAAACGACACTTATTTTGTAACGAAAAAAATTCTCCAAAACGACACTTAATATGAAACGGAGGGAGTACAAAATTAAGGTTACTCTTAAATGATTACATCCACTGATCAAGAAACAACATGTGGCCTATTAATCAATATGTATTAATATTTAAATTTGTATTTGTTTCTATCCTTGTATATTCTGGAAATAATGTTTGTCACCACAATAAATTTATATTTCCGGTTACTTATGCTTTGCAGCTCCCTGAATAGAGATGTTTGGTTGTTCCAAAATGTATATATTTTTTGTTAGATTTTATTATTTATGTTTCTATAGTAGTTATATGTTATTATTTTTAATTTTTTTGTATATACACACATTAATTTTTCTCTACAAAATTTGTTTTGTTTTCATTAATCCTTGACCGTTTTTATCCCATATGAATAATTTTTTTTCCTAACTCTACTCGAAATGTAGTCATAAGGTTATTAGTGTATGGTGAAAACTTCGTTCATAATTTTTTCATGTCATCTCTATCACACCTTTGAAATAATGTTCCTATATAGTAGTAATTTCAGTTACGGAGAAAAATAGATTTTGGACAGTAAAAGTAATCATGGTCATAAGCTGTCAAATACGTTTCCAATATCTTAATCTTGTTCAAGTCCTGGTCTTCAACCCATTTGTAAACTTCATATCGCTCTGTTGTTCAATTTTAATTGCTCGGCCTATACATCTTTGCCAAAAAAAAGTAGACAAAAAGCATCACACAAAGAACTTTCAAGTTTTTCAACGTGTTAAACTATTTCATGCTTCTCCAATTTATGAAAGGCCGTTTGGAATTTAGGGAACGTTAGATATTGCAAGCATGCAATATAACTGTCAACTTTCATCAGTTTCTGAGAAAGAGAAAAGTTAGAAAATATATATATTGTATATATGTTTTTTTTTTGCTTTAAATTTGGTGAATATATGTATGTTGTATTTAGATTTTAACAAATTTAGTTCTTCTTATATTTAACTAGAGCCGGGGTCCGCGCTTTGCGCGGATAATATGTTTTATTAAAGTAAATTTCTATATTTTGTAGTTTTAAGTATCAGATATTGGAAGTTAATTTTTGTTCGTTGTAGAATTAACCATAGAGTTTTTGTTTGAATGCGATGCGGTGATCAGTTTCTGTTTTCTAAACAATAGTAAGTTTGAAAAATATATGGTTGTTTGCATTGAAGGGTAAATTTTAAAACAGTTGACTGGTGTCGGTTTCCGTCTTGTAGTTTGATCCCATGTGGAGGTATGCCATCAGGCTTAGGATAGCAGTTTATTCCTCTTTTGAAAGCGTTGTATGATATCTATGTCTTTGTCAAATTAAAAGCGCGATCCTGGTGTGGTTGTGAGTGATAGTTTCCCTGAAAAGTGAAATATTTGTAAGCATTTAGTTAGACATAAACTTTATGTTTAAATATATTAAAACTAAATATATTTATAAAACCAAATTTATGATAAACATGGTCAAACGGTTCATAATTTGTATGTTAAATTAAAAAACATCTTCTAGATAAAAGGAAAATCTACATTTGTATTTGTGCATTAAATGAAAAAGGAAAATAATATGAAAAGCTTCTTTGCAAACAATAGAGTGCATTAACAACTTGTATATTTTGTTTATTAGGGTTTTGGATAAATAATTAATATTTCAATAATAATAATGTTTTCATTCAAAAATGATAATATTTAAGTTGAAGATGAGACGAAGAGGAAGAGAATCACGATGAGATGGAGTCGGTGATTAGGGTTAGGGTGAGGATGAGTGATCTTTAGTTTTTAGAGAATTATATGTTTTAGGGCTTTTAGTATTAATGGGTTAGAGATTATGTTTTAGGGCCTTTAGTATATGAGTATTAATGGGTTAGGGTCTTTAGTATCTGAGTAATAATAGGCTATTAAAATGGAATGCTGAGAATGGTGTAAATGGGCTCCGAAATTTAGTAATAATGGGCTGCGAAGGTTGGTCTTTCAAGCCCAGTCCGAGATGACATGGCAGATTGGTTGGTTCTCAATTTTTTTTGCCTATGTGGCACCTCTAAAAATGCTCAAATTTAGCTGCTTTTATATAGTGAGATGACTCACATGCCCGGGGTTTTCAAATAAAATTTAATTGAATTGAGATTTGTTTATTTATATTTTAATATCTGTTATATATATATTTCTACCAATTACAAAAACATAAATTAGTAGATTTAAATTTTTAATGTATTTTTGTCTGACAAATTTAGAATGGCAAGAGCTCACAATTGGTTGTAACTTTACTATTCTATTAAATTTTGCTGTAATTTTATGTTAATATAATAAAGTAAAAGTAAAAAAAGAATAACTCATTATTTGTTATAGTTTTATTATTGGAATCATATATGATGAAAACGATGAATATAAGTTAATTAAACTTTAATTATAATCTTTGTACTCGTAATCTTAGATAATTTAGGCTTTTATATACAACAATTATTAGCTTATAATTGATTTAAACTTTGTTTTGTCTTTAAGATTATTGAATTCCAAGATAGAAAATATTATTTTATACACTTTTGACCGTATGACTTCCAAACTTTACTTTTTTTTTTGTAAACACTACTTCCAAACTAATATAGTGAGTAATATACAAAAATCTTAGTTGGAATCATTTTATTTCTTCGTACCAGTATGAAAGTTATGATATCATTTGAATTTGAATATGCTGTCTTTAAACTCATTTGCTACCAATTGAGATAGTTGAAAAGAGAGAAGTTTGATCACCTCGAAAATTCTAAATGTCCTTATTTATAGTAAAAATAGATAATCAACGTAATTTTCACTACACATCAGTTTATTGCGTCCAAAGTATCAGTTACTTTTTTTCCTCTCAGATTTCATCACCCTCTTTTCTTTCAGTCCTCGGTTCTGGTTTTGATTTGATCCACTTCGTTTCACACATGCATGTTCTTATAGAGTATAATGACCACCAACGGTAAGATTCTCTTGAATATATTCTTCATGAACCATATAGTTCCACGACTCAAGATTATAAGTGAGTAAAATCAGTAAACCAAAACTAAGATCATTCTCCTTGCAAGATGCAAGAGAATCTCCCTAGTCAGTATCTATTCATTTTTGTTCCTCCAAATTTTGTTGATCATTCACTTGGCTCTCTTGAGCCTCTCTTTTTTTCTTCTCAAGATAACTTGGCTGTTTTCTCTGCAGCTTCTCACCTCTGCCACCCAATGTTATATCACTGTTTTTGTTCATGCGTATTCTTTTGCACCTCTCAAAATCTGAATATAATTCTTCCTGCAAATTTTCTAGAGTATTAGCTACGATATTTTTTGAATCAAAGGAAACATGTTAGTTCACGAACTTAGAATCATACGGTGTTGGAATCAGTAAAACAGGACTTGTCTAAATGAGTTAGCTCAAGTTCAGAATAGTCGTCCAGAATAGCACGCCTTGTAATGCAGCACTACATATTTTATAGCTTAGAGTCCCCGTAATATGTCTTCCAAGATATTAAAATTAGGTGACCATATTCCTTTCAAAGTAGACAAAATTATATAGTGGAAATACGAACTATTGTTAATTTTATTATATTGCAACAGAACAACTTAAACATAAAAAAATTTGGATATGAAGCTTACCAGCTTTTTCTTTACTTGTCGGTTCTAACTTAACCGTTGGAGTGGTAGTGTGAAGCAACTAACAATCTGTACAGCTAACAATTATAACATAGACTGAACTAAAAAACATTTCAAAAGTTCATCTTTCTATAAGTTAAGTTATCACCAGATGAGAGATCATTTCTTCCCTTCTTCATATTTTTGATCATGTGAATCTCGATACAATGAGCTACAGTTAAAAAAAGAATTCATGAGAGACGTTTCACTTTTGAAATCAAATCAAGAAGCATGAACAAATCTATGTACAGACGAAGAAAGATATGACAATCATGGCTCTTTTTGTGAAGAACTTCCAAACCTTTGAACAAACCTCCACCACATAATGAAATGTAATTGAAGCTGTAAAAGAAAGTTTTTAGGTAGCTATCACAAATTGGGGAAAAAGAAGACCGCGAAAGTCTATTGAAATAGAAAAATGAGTGATCTCTCAAAAGGGAGATAATTCATCTCTCAAAGACTTTTTGAGAACATCCTCACCTTGCAAGCTCTGATATCCAATAGCGCAAATGCAAAACAGAAAAAGTTTGCATGTCATAAGTAAAACACCTCTTACAGATAAAAAAAGAAGAGCATTGGTATAATGCCCGTACCTGGACATGGGAGACTTTTCGTGGATTTTGTGGCAATAGCTTTATCTTCTTGTGGATTTCATGGTGATGGCTTTTATATAAGAGGAGAAACAAAAGGATGAGAAACGAAACCATAAATAAAGGAATAAAGAACATACTGAATGATTCATATGATGTGTGGTAACGGCAATTGGCAGGGATGCGAAGCGATTCCGACGAAGAGGAAGAGCCGGAGAGATCATCGATGGCGTTGAAGATTAGGGTTAGAAGAGATGGGCTTGAAACGGGCTATCTCGAATTGTTTTAAGCCTATACAAATGATCCCGCTTTTTCTGTGAAACTAAAAATATGTGTGACATGGCAATTTAAAGCTCCTATGATTGGTCTGAATTTCCAATCCGACGTGGACGCGCTTAGAGGGTTTGATATCCTGCTTTTAGTATTGTTAGATGTTAAAAGATTCCTTATTACTTCCAACCGAATAAGTTTTTAACCAGGATCTTTTATTTCCAACTAAGAAATAACAATAACGGAGATATTAATAAAGCGGAATGGTGTAGTTGCCATCAGTTGCTTTTCTTTGGATTCAAGAACTTTTTGAACCAATCAGCCGATTTTTTTGGGTATCTCTTACATCCATCTTTGAAATCCACGTAAACCATCCCGAAACGAGCTGTGTATCCTGCTGCCCATTCGAAGTTGTCCAACAACGACCACGCGAAAAATCCTTTCACATTAGCTCCAATCCTATTTCATCAGTTAACAAAAGCATTTGCAACACCGTTACATAAAGGTATAGTATGTTTGTTTATTTCCATTAATTATACATAAAACTAATTATCTTTGTTATTTGTAATGTGGGAAGTAGAATTTTTAACATTAGAAATAAAAATGCGTACGAGATCGCGTCTTTAACCATCTCAAGATGTCGAGCATAGAAGTCGATTCTATCGCCGTCTTTAAGAAATCTTTTACCGGTATCAATTTCATCTCTTCCTACAATTTGTGTCATCCGGAAAAAAAAAACTATTTGTCAAATATTCATAAATATATATAAAGCTCATGAATTTGTTAAATACCGTTTTCGGTCTTTGAACTTGTATTTAGCATAGAGGATAAGATCACGAATTCCCTTTGGATATATCAAAAGCCAATCTGATCCAGCCTATAAAAATAAAAGGGAAAATTGGAAAAATGGGACACTTTGAACTTTTATTTGTCACAATAGGATTTCTGATATTTTGGGCAATTCTGGACATATTTTACTCTTTTTTTATGGAAAAAATAGTAAACTGAATTTTAAAAATGTTAAAAAATATCAAAACTATTGGAAACATAAGTATGACAATATATATGTTTAAATTTTTTTTTTTTTAAATGAATCATATTTTATTTCATCTTCTAGCTACAGTTACAATACTCATTCTAGTGATCTACTTAGTCTAGAAATCGGCTACTAATGTTTATACATAGATATATCTTTGGTATACAACGTAACCTATCTTTTCTTATATATTCTAACCAAAGCTAGGTTACGTTACGTTATAATCAAGAAAGATGTCTTTCTTATACCTTAGCTTGATAACAACATATAGCCACAATGCGTTGATATACCCTATCTATATTTGGAGCCA
>NC_027751.1:3323198-3327393 GCF_000695525.1 Brassica oleracea var. oleracea
ATCTAAACCTACATATCATAAGTCACGTAGTTTAATAGAAAAATATGGACCAACCAAGCTTCCATAAACCCTTCAGCTAGCCATTTTGATTTTGATGAAAAAGAACACCTCTTCGACCTGCCTCAAAGACACGCAAATAACTTCGAATTTAACTGTTGGAAACTGATCACACCGTTGAATATTAAGCATGCAGTGTCCTATACATCTACACAAAATTTCAGGCAGATCAGAACACGAACAAACCTTCCACGTTCTCTTGAAGTTGCTGCAACAGACCAGTTTTCTGAATTACTGCATATCCAAATGATTTTGGATCAACTTACAAGGCATGTTATGCATTG
Organism: Brassica oleracea var. oleracea; assembly: GCF_000695525.1. Classification (NCBI taxonomy): domain Eukaryota; kingdom Viridiplantae; phylum Streptophyta; class Magnoliopsida; order Brassicales; family Brassicaceae; genus Brassica; species Brassica oleracea. The sequence continues at coordinate 3,323,540 of NC_027751.1, forward strand.
ATTTGAACTCCGATTGATAAGGTTTCCCTCTCTGAAGCTTCCCTGCAGTAACAAATTTCCATAGAAATCTTATTCACCATCGGAGTTTCTCTGATCCGCCGTGAAATTGCCTTGCAAAACCCTTCCATGACAGTTTGTGAAACCTCAGTTTCTTAGTTCAGAAAACAGTGACTTTCTCTCAAGTTGCAGATCAAATTCCGGATACAATTTACCTTGTAATGATGATCCGTCAACTGATATGGATTCTGTGCAATTCTTTCTTTCCATAGACAACTCGTTCTTGATCCGATTCTTGTTACGTTATCTGGAACACTCTCCCAAAGTTGCTTTCACACACTGGTGTTTTTGAGTTCATGTTGCAGGTTTTACAGAGGTTTCTTGTCCAAGAAGTAATGACAATTGTGGCCTCTGTTTCAGTTCCCATAACACCAACTAAAGCTCCTCTGGCATCAATCTCCACTCTCCCTAACATGTTAAATTTTGATTATTAGTGTATTATTTTTTATAATTAAGTATTTCTAATAATTTTTGACCAATTGAATTTTAATAAACACAATTACCTCTTTGAAGTTTACAATTTATTTTTAAATAATACATTGAAAAAGTATAAATAATTTTTTTTTTAATAATTTTTTTTTTCTAAAAGGTGGATCTTTTCAGAACAGAGGTGCTGTAAAACAAATAAACAACATATTTGCACATATTATCATATTGTATCCGAAAGCTGTAAAACGGAGCTACATAATTTTTTTTTTTTTGCAAATAGCGGAGCTACATATATTCCTGAGTTATTAATATCATTAACCTTCAAACTAAAAGAAAAACTTACTGTTTTTCAAGTTAAAAGCTTTTTTCAGTTAATAGCGGAACCATAACCTTTTTTTTCTTGAGAATAGTTGGTGAAGTAAAATATAAACAAAGAAAAGGAATCGACTAACATATGTTAAATATTATGTCTTGTGTTAAGATTTAAGAGAAGATTTGTGAGAATGTGTTGTGTATTTTTTATTGCTTACACCACTATATATAGTGGTTCATACAAGGTGGAGTCAAAGGGAGAATTGATTACAAAGATACTCTACATAATGACATGGTCAAACTCATAAAGACTAAGGTTGAATGGGTCTTCCATGTGGCTGAATGTAAACCCCCAATGGACTCTAGTCTTGAACTTGTATTGTCTAGTCTATCTGCCGCAGCCATGTCCAGACCTAAGGCCTCTCGCCTCCGTTTGACCCAGATTCCAGCGACGCCAATGATGATGGATACGAACAAAATAAATTCAAATTCAAATTTAGTGGTTACGAATTTATATTAGAAAAGCTGTCGCAAATATCTACAAATTGCAGGATGAAACAAAGAACGTGGTTACCAAATTACCAATCCATCTCAAATTTGATAATGTTTGCTGCAACCAGTCATTTTACGATGAGCACATATATAGTTATCGTTTGAGTTATGTGACAAAACTTTAAAAAAAATTGCTATTAAATTTTCGGTAATAACTACAGAAAAATCTTTATCTGTTGTTTTTTTTTTCTTTTTGTATCCTACTTGGTAATATGGTATCCCCAAGAAATTTATCATAAATAGCAATAAAATTCTTTGAATAAAACTACATCAAAACTTATTATAATCATAACTCTATTATAAGAACAATCTCATCGGTTTGAACCCCCCTTGGATATCTTAAAAGGTAAAAATAGTATTGTAGTAAATTTTATTTAAATAATTAAATTGCCATTTAAAAAAATCTGAAAAAAATAGAAAGAAGCTATTTGGCATTTGACTATTAGATAAAATTCTTAAAAACTTCTATTAAGAACCGTTTTTTTACTTTTCCTTACTTCTTTTAAATTTTTTAATATTTACAATTATAATCTTTAGATATTTTGTGAAAGCTTCCCACCGTAGCTGCTTTAATGTTCTTGTTAACCATGAAGTTTTGATATTGGTCAGCAAAAATAAATTTCTATTAAAACTCTAATGTGATAAAGCGGAACATGCATGGAAAGGGTGAGAGTCTAATTTGCATTTGATCACGGTCTTTGCGCTGAATAGCTCCATAGACTGCAACATAAATCAGCTGGATTCGCTGTCTGTGGAATAATAATGATGGCATAAATAATAGTTTTCTTTAACAAAGCCAATTTTTTTTTTTTTTTTACCTGGGGTATCCCAGGCCCTTAGGGCCCAGACTAATCCCCAAGGAGAGGTGCAGTCCACGGATAGACTCTCTCTCCGGATATTCAAATGGGCCCGAAAGCATGGACCCATATCCGTGTGGGTGACAGGATGGACAGTTCGCCACCGCCTGGCGTCGAACCCGTGAACATGACAATTGGCCCCCAAGATCCTTCGCCAAGCGGGCTACCTCATCCCGTCTAACAAAGCCAATTTTGTTTTGGGTTGACTTTAATCTTTTGAAAATTATTCATCCTGAAAAGTATTGATTTTGTCGTTCTTCTAAGAAATCGTGTAATTATTTTTATTTTCTCCGAAATCCTTTTTCAAAGTTTTTTGGATTAAATGTTAAATATCTTCTCTTTTTTTTGGTAAAACATGTTCAAAGTTTTTTGAACATAATATCCGGAATGTTAAATATCTTATTTTAAAGTTGGACAAATTATAGCATATGCAAGAAAATCATTTCGGTGGAGTGAATCATCGTCGCCTTATGAAAACATGAAAAGAAACTACATACCAATATTCCTCAATTTAGTTAAATACATTTAGAAATTGGATTTTTAAAACACTAAAAAAAAATTGGATTTATTTTTAAAAGAATCCCTGATAAAAATTGAGTCTCTTAATATTTTTTATCATTAAAATACTAAATATTAAAAACAAAAAAAAATAAAAAAAAATGAAATTCAAAAAAAAAACTTTATATTTTCTGTTGTAGAATTTAAGTGATATCTATTTTGTTGTATGTTTAAAGAGAAAAAATGAAATTTTAAAAAAAATTATTATTTTTTGGATCTGATCGTAATGAGTTGTAACTTTATATTTTATGTTGTAGAATTTAAGTGATATCTATTTTGTTGTAGGTTTCTTTTGTTGCTATAAATTAGTAAAACATTATTTGGTTTCGAAATAAAGTTTTCTTTAGTAAAAATAAAAATAAAGTTTTCTACAGTAATATTTTATCTATTGTTGAATTTTTTTTCTTTTTGTATCCTACTTGGTAATATGGTATCCCCAAGAAATTCATCATAAATAGAAATAAAATTCTTTGAATAAAATTACGTCAAAACTTATTATAATTGTAACTCTATTATAAGAGCAATCTCATCGGTTTGAACCCCACTTGGGTATCTTAAAAGGTAAAAAATAGTATTGTAATAAATTGTATTTAAATAATTAAATTGCCATTTAAAAAAATCTAAAAACAATAGAAAGAAGCTATTTGGAATTTGACTTTTTCTTAAAAATTTCTATATTAAGAACCGTTTTTTACTTTTTCTTACTTCATTTAATTTTTTAATATTTATAATTATAATCTTTAGATATTTTGTGAAAGCTTCTCACTGGAGCTGCTTTAATGTTCTTGTTAACCATGAAGTTTTGATATTGGTCCATAACCGCTAGCAAAAATAAATTTCTATTAAAACTCCAATGTGATAAAGTGGAACATGCATGGAAAGGTGGAGAGTCTTGCTGAATCGCCAGGATATCATTCTAATTTGCATTTGATCACGGTCTTTGCGCTGAATAAGCTCCATAGACTGCAACATAAATCACCTGGATTCGATGTTTGTGGAATAATAATGATGGCATAAATAATAGTTTTTTTTAAGAAAGCCAATTTTGTTTTGGGTTGACTTTAATCTTTTGAAAATTATTCCATCCTG
>NC_027751.1:3327630-3360055 GCF_000695525.1 Brassica oleracea var. oleracea
CTAGCTACGGATCTTTTCAATTCTCAGACAACGATAAGCCCTAAATACTTTCTGCGTATTCATCATATTAGTTTTCTTAACTTGGCTAAGAGAAATGGCAATTAAGCTTGCACTTGTAGTCACACTCTTTCTAATGTCATGCGCTGTTTCAAAGGGAAGATCCCTTGGATTTTCGACCAAGCAACTTGATCGTTATAGTTTTCCTCCTAATTTCAGTTTTGGTGTTGGTTCTTCAGCTTATCAGGTTAGGTGGTTTTTATGTTCTTTAACAATTTTATGACATTATATCTACTGCCTAACAATTTTACAAACTAGCTAGAGAAACTAATATTTTAATTATACCAAACGTTCATTGATGCAGTATGAAGGTGCAGTCGCAGAAGGAGGGAGGACGCAGAGCATTTGGGACAACTTCACACATGCATATCCAGGTCTACATTTAATCTCCTTACCTTTTCTCCAAAATATCAATCAATGTTAACATTTTACGGTCTCCTGGGAGTTTTAGTTACAAATCTATCTTCGAACATGGTGATAAACTGTGAAATATTTTTGCTTTAATAAATAGTACGTGACACGGTAAATTAAACTTGCAGAAAGGACGAATATGGACAATGGAGATATAGCCGTTGATTTTTATCATCGATATAAGGTATAGTTTTACTTTTCTTTTTTTTAGTGAGTAACTAGTATTTTATTTTAATGTACTTTTTATTTTATTTTAATATACTTGCCCGCAACAAAATCATTTGAAACGTTTAATACGAAAACAAATTCTTGAAAAGAGTAGGTGTGACTTTTCAAAAAAAAAAAAAGAGTATATCGGACATCCCTAGAAATTAATCCAAACTTTGTCTTCTTTTGTGCGTTTAGCTAATATTTACCTTAAATTCCCGTAATAAACGAGCAGGATGACATCAAGTTGATCAAGGAAATGAATATGGATACTTTTAGATTTTCCATCTCTTGGTCAAGAATTTTACCAAGTGAGTACTACTTTAACTTTCGAAATTTATATATTGACAAATAATAACTTTATAGTTCTATCTTATATGGATGCATTTTTGTATATACTTAACCATTTGTTGATCTTTCAAATTTTGAATGTTCAGGTGGAAAACTAAGCGATGGGGTAAATAACGAAGGAATTCAATTCTACAAAAATTTCATTGATGAAATCCTAAAAAACGGTGAGAATCATATGCTCAAACCAGTGATTTCTGTCAAATGTTTAAATTCAAAATTTTCAATGATTTTTTATCATTATATATATTCTGTTCAAACATATGCATAGGAATAAAACCTTTTGTAACTATCTATCATTGGGATATCCCTCAAGCTCTGGACGATGAGTACGGTGGATTTTTAAGCCCTCGAATCATGTAAGTAAAAAAGATTAAGAAAAATATTCTACCATTACTTGCCAACGTAAGGTTATAATGTTTTAAATTGAATTTATTGATATTTTCGAAAACAGTGATGATTTCCGGAACTTTGCAAGAGTCTGCTTTCAAGAATTCGGTGACAAGGTCGATATGTGGTTAACGTTCAACGAGCCTTATATTTATAGTGTTGCGGGTTATGACAAGGGCAATAAAGCAGTGGGACGATGCTCAAAATGGGTAAACAGCTTATGTGTGGCTGGTGATTCGAGCACCGAACCTTATGTAGTCTCTCATCATCTTCTTCTAGCTCATGCTGCAGCTGTTGAAGAGTTTAGAAATTGTGACAAGGTATATATATTATCTGACTATATTAAAGGGTGGAAAATAGGTGTATAGTTAAATTTTGAAATCCTTTTGTGGTACTAATCAATTTGTTTTTGCAAAACAGATCTCCCAAGATGGTAAAATAGGCATAGTGTTATCACCATTTTGGGTCGAACCTTATGATGTTAATTCCCATGCTGATAAAGAAGCAGTTGAACGAGCTCTTGACTACTACCTTGGTTGGTAAGTTATCTCATTTACAATTTTTATTAATAATTCTAGTAAATTAGTGTAAGAATTAATCCGCATATCTTTGTTTTTGTTTGTGATTTGTGTAGGCATCTCGATCCTCTAATCTTTGGAGACTATCCAAAAGCAATTAAAAGAAACGCTGGAAAAAGATTGCCTTCGTTCACCAGAAAACAGACTGAAATGATAAGAAACTCGTTTGATTTTATTGGAATAAATTACTACAGTGCTCGATATGTCACACGCCAGCTTCAGAGCGACCCTTCACGACTTCGTTTCACCACGGATCAACATGTGGAGTACAAAGGTGAGTACCTCGAATATTCAAAATAAATAAAAGAAAAACAGGCTAAGCAGTTTTCTAATTGGTAATGTATAATATATAGTAATTACCCTAAACTTTTACCAAGACTGATATTATTTTTTTCCTTTTTCTATTAGTGACAAATCGTGACGGCGACTACATTTCCTCAGAATCGGTATGAACTACAACATCTCTCGAAAATATTCTTGGCCTATATGTACAATTTCCAGAATACAACTTAATTTAGATTTATTTTTTGATTTTTTAATTTCAGGATGAACTCAAATTTATCTATGTATATCCTGAGGGCCTACGAAAGCTTCTAAATCATATTAAAAATAAATACAACAACCCAACTATCTACATAACTGAAAATGGTAATATTTTAGAAATTACTCTCAGTTATTTCACTAATTGTCATCTAATTGTGAATTTCTTTATTTTATTAGTTCAGCTTAATAATCAAGTTAATAAAATGCAGGATATGATGACTACGATGTTGGGACAGTCCCACGTGAACAACTATTAAAAGACACAAAGAGAATAGAGTACCACGAGAAACATCTTCAAGAACTACATAAAGCCATTACGTAAGAAAACTTCAGTATCTATCAAAAATTGAATTAGTGACAACTATATTAAGTGATAGTTAGCTAATATTAATTATGTATTGCAGTGAGGATGGGTGTGACGTTAGAGGCTATTCCGCATGGTCGTTGTTGGATAACTTCGAATGGGAACATGGATACACGATGAGATTTGGTCTATACTACGTTGATTATGCAGATGATCTAAAACGATATGCTAAAGATTCAGCCAAGTGGTTCAAAAAGTTCCTGGAGAGAAAGGAGCAAGCAACACCTTTGGATCTGTTCAATAGCATCAAGAAATGGTGGTCTGCTTTGCAGATGGTCTAACTTCTCTGGAGAATGAATCAAAGCATGAGAAACAAACAACTAGAGTCCTTGTTCTACAGGAAATTATATATAGAAATTAGATATACATGTTTGCAACGTACACAATCATTCTTTTAAAAAGTTAATTTGTAATTTTTGCAGCAGTGCTCCAGAAACAGTAAATATTGGATGTCTGTAATATACTCATATAATGAAAACCGGACCGTGTTTTTTAACTTCCAAAAGTAGTCTTTTCAATTTTGATAGTTTAATCTTTTTTATATAGTTTTACTTTTATCTAATCAACTAATTAAATTGGTTATGTATAAAATCTATAAGAATCGTTCTTCTTGTGGATATTATATTTTGCAAATAAGTTATTTAGATTAGTTAAGAGAATAAGAGTAATCGAACAGAAAATTAAGACAAACAAGTATAAAATTTATGTTCCATACTATACTAACTAAAAGCACAAAAGAATAATAGGTCAGAAAATTCTCGAAAAGGAAAAAAAGTTAAGCAAAAAATATATAGTTTAAAAAGAAATAGAACATGTGAGAAAATAAAGTTAAATAAAAAAAATTGAACCTAATTTTTTATAAAATGGAAATAGCGCACATATCATCTACGCGGCTTCACCCATAAAATAATAATAGTAATAAAAATTAATTATTGGTTTAGAACTTAAATATAACTAGCCTTTCATCCGCGCGTCCGCGCGGGTATTTGTTCTTTATAATTATATGTTTCATGTTACGGATTTTGTTTCATTACAACATCTAGTATTATAATCAAGTTACGTCGTGCATATATATATAGAGTGATTGGTTGGACTGTGGCTCTAAAAATTTACCTGTAAAAGTTTAACTGTATGTAAATTAGTTGTAGCTGTAAAGTTGTTACTGTAGTTTTTTTTCGAGAGACTTTTGATGTAGTTAAATTTGCTGTAGGTGTAAATTATAGGGTGTAAATATTTTAAAATAAAATATGTGAAATTTGTGATGTATATATAAGATAATTATTATTTTATCAATTAAATAATTTATATTAATATCTTTTATAAATTCTCAAAGTTTATTGTTATTTAAAATGTGATATATAAATAATATATATTCTATTTAAAATATTTCAATAATTTTTACAGACTCAAAATTGAATTAAATATTTATAGATGTTTTTTAACTATGATTATCTAATTTATTTGATATTATAGATAATTTTTTTATTTCACAGATTCTACAGCCTATAAAAGAAAGCTTTAGGATTTTTACCTAAAATACATTAAAAAAAAAATTTGCTTTAGTTTTTTTGTTGTAGCTTTAAAAATAAAGCTAAAGCATGATTAGTAAAAGTTTATAAAAACTTGATTTAGGTTTTAACTATTAAAAAGAAAAGTACAACATGATTGGTAAAGTTTAGTGATTTAAAAGTAAATAAAGCTAAAGTAAAGAGATAAATCTCAACCAATCACTCCCGTAGAGTAGTAACGGACATTGATATATAGAGAAAAACGAGAAATTCTTGGGTTCACCCCCTATTGTGAACCTCTAGAATCACTAACCAATAGTGTTTGAGTATTTGATATTTGATATCTTTTAAAAAATGAAACAAAATTGAATTTCCAAATAAGATTATATTTTTAAAATAAAACAATAAAGATACTTAAAAATAGTTACAAAAAATAAATAAATAAATATTGATAAACTTTTAGCAAAATACTAAATCCCTAAACCCTAAATCCTAAACTCCAAACCCTAAATTATAAACCTTAAATCTTGGATAAACCGTAAACCATTGGAAAATTTTAAACCGTAAATCATACATTAAAATCTAAATCTTAATAACACTAAACTCTAAACCCTAATCACTAAACCCTAAATTAGTGAATCTTTAGGTTCTCGAGAAAAACACGGTTTGATCAGCAAGAATGCATTTAAGTGACTCCCCTCCAAAACTTGTGTTTTGCTTCCAAAAATGAATCAACTTAACGTGAATTATCCAACTGGATTTTCCATGGTTTTACATCCTTAAGTAGTGTAACATTTTCTATGGGCTCGGCGCGGCCATTTTTATGAGTGATGTGAGAATGTGATTGTTCATTGAGTTGATAGGAAGATGTGTATTTATATGCTAGCGGACGCACATATTTAGGGAATATATTTAATATCATATTTAATTACGCTAAATTTATGAAAAATTATAGCGCATATGCTCAGCATCATAATATTCATTTTTAAGATATTCCCTTTTTAAAATATGTGAATTTCGTATATACTATAGCAGTTAGATACCATTGGATGCAATCTAAACAAAGATTTGTATATATAAATCACGTAATGGATCTATATACACTCAATTATGTAATAAATATTTTATTCAGAGCAGCCAATCAAAAACAATATATGACTGTCCATCACTTAATAAACAGTGGGAAGTTGTGGCTTCGTAAATTTTAGGAAGTTATTAGGTTGACTATGATCCGTGATATATTATTGACAATTTTGATTGTGCAAACTATTTTGGCACGTAAATATATTTGCAAGATTTTCGGTTATTTTCAAACTTTCCAGGTAGGTAAGATCCGCACGGTTCAAAATACAGAACTGGTTGGTTAGTTAAACCGAATGCATCATCACGTGAAATACCAATCGAACAGTCTATGTTTTATTAAAATCCATTGAATATGTTCTAAGAAAATCATATTAGTAATACACATATAAAATTGCATCAATATCATAATATATTTGAATTAGAATGTATACATATATTAATCTATATATATTGTTTATCCGGTTCAAAATGTAAAGGTAATATACCGGTGTGTATATTGTTTTGGAAGTAGATATCTGATTTTAATTGTAATATATGGTACTCTATCGGTCCACATAAAGCTTGCAGATCATCCTAATGGGCTTTGATAATATGTTATAATTTGAGGCTAAGTGACGGCCGGGTGGTTTAGAAAAACTTTTAAACGATTGTGTATTAAGCCAGTGGCAAACATTGTAAATATAAGGGAAAATTCATGGTTAAATACAATTTGTACTTTAGATAATAATGGGCTTTATTAAATGTATCTCAAGTGTGAGCTTCAATCAAATGTGGGTTTCTTGATTCCTTCCAGGGCCGCCCATTTTTATGTCTTGAACATATTTTAGGCCTGGCACAATCGTGCAAGACTATTAAACCAGTTCTCTATAAGACGAGTAATTTCATAGATTTTCTTAAATATCCATATCAAAAAACACTACTATAGAGGATCATAATTACGGTTAGTGGACTTAACGGCTGTTACTCTCGCACTCAAGCCGCTGAATTTTGCTGCATATATGAATCTACTATATAATTTCAAGATTACCAATCACATTTTGGATAAAGAAACTCACAGAACTAATAGGTCCTTTGATGTAGACTCTTTTGTAAAAATGTTATCTTGAAGAATCAAGAAAAGATTTCTAGTGTATAATCCATCTAAGAAAATTTACTGGCTTGAGTAGGAGACACAATTTTTACAATTTATATATTAGATTCTTCAGTGGCACATTGATGTTATATATTTTTGAGTCTTCGGTTGTCGACGATCCTGGAGATGGAGATGAATTTATTTAGAGCATCTCCTAAGTAAATTTTATAACTTTAAATATAAAATTTTTTGTTCTAAAAAAAATGCAAAAACTTCAAATTTGAAGTTTGAGTAGTGAAACTTCACACATTTGTATGAAAAAAAGAATTCGTTCAGATCTCCGGAAGACTTTGTAAGACCACGACTGAAGTTTCATCTTTTTATTTTGTATTTTGATCATTATAATTAATTACACATCATATTTATGATTCTTAAGTAATTTTTTATTTATCGTTTTAATCCTTAAATTTTTTATATATCATAAATTTTTTTATAAATTCAAATTTTACACATAAAATTAAATACATTTTTAAAATAAGGTTTATAATATTTTAAAATTAGAATTAGACAACGAGAATATTACAAAAAAAAACTTAATTAAAAAATATATTTTTTTAAAAAGATACATGAAGAAATAATTATTACACAAATTTTAATATTACAACATCACTAATAGTCTTGTAAATTTTCTCCGGAACCTCCAAAATCTCTAAAATATTGTGCAAACAAATTTTATGTAATTGAAGATGGAGCATTACAGAAATAATTTATAGAATATTTTTTTATTTTGCTTATAATTTAATATTTAATTATGTATTTCTATTTATAATTATATATATTTAGTGTAAGATTTTATTAATTAGTATTACCTTAATATTTTATATATTTGCTAGTAATTTATGAAAATAATGGATTTATATTAATTATAACAAATATAACGACTATAGGGTAGAATATAAATAATTTTGAAGTTAGGGTTAAAATATTGTTTTTGGGAAAAAAACACCTAAAAACACTTAGAAACTTTAAATTTAGAGTGGCAAACTCTAAAATAGAAAAAAAAATCTGGAAATGGTTTAGGAGTCCCCACTTCTTTGTACCAGTGATCAGCCATTATGAATACAACAACAATACACGAGGGATGAAACTGATCACGTCCCACAATTATTGACCTGTTTTGTAATTGTCTTTTTCTTAAAAATCGCCGGCGAGTTTGACCGGTTTAGAACCACGTCACCATCAAGACTGCTTCAAAATTGTCAACTTACAAGTGGATCTCGCTAATACAGATCCAAGACAAAGTCCAAGACCAAGAACATACACCGTTGACTGTTCACGAACCTCTTTGAAATTTACCAATATGCCCTCTTCTCTCAGTCTCTCGTGAACGATTCAAAGTCAACGACGATGCTCCTCTCTGCCCTTGTCCCAACGCTCACTCTCTCCGTGTTTGTTCTCTAAAAAAGAGAGAGCATTTTGAGCATACAATATAATATAAAAACTGAGGGAGAGCATCAACTACTAGAACATACATGAGCATATGGATTATGGAGTGGACATAAGCTGAAATAAGTTGTAAGCAATAGACGTGTAGAACGAGGAGGACTCTATGATATCCTCTTCACTGTTTCTAATGATAAGAATATCATTAGGCGCTAGCAAAAACGAAAAGGTAGGTAAGAGATTGAATGCTGTTTCTAAAGGTAGTTACAAAAGAAAACATGAAAAGGTAGGTAACTGAATAAAAAAAGAAACAATTGTTTACCAAAAAAAGAAGAAAGAAACAATTTAAGTTATGCATGGTTTTAAAGCATTTGCTTTTTTCGTAACTTAAGTGGAAATTTAAGTTAAGAATCCATTCTATCATGGATTAGGTGTAGTTGCGTGGGTCCAATTGAACTTATCTTCTGCCTTTTTATAGTAACACTAACATGTGCTGTTAAATTTGTTACTGCGGACTGAACATCGCTAACCTAAACCATGCTAATCAGACCTAAACTGAAAACTTGTGGGTTTTACGCGGCATCTATAACATTGAAGAACTGCATTTTCAATTTAAAAATGGGGTGTGGACGAATTATTACAACGGGAGTAGACCATATTATAAAATAACGCGGTCCTTAATCAACTATATCGCCAAAAGACAAGTTTTTTAAAAAAAAATCGTGAAGAAATATATTCAAAATTTGCAAGTATTCTGAAAAATTGAAGTTGACTGACCTTATTGATATTTTTTTATTAGGCAAACGAGGAACGGTCCGCAATAACTCTCAATCAAATCGTTTTTTAACAATAACTAGAGCTTGACCCGTCCGACCGGACGTGTATTTATTTTATGTTTTTAGTTTTTTTAGTTTATATTAAATAATGTATTTGTAGTATTTAAACATAAATTTATATTGAAAATTAATCTATGCAGTTATAATAAAAATTAAAATTTAAAATTTAAAAAAATATCCTGATATAAATTTAATCCTAATTAAAATAATATAGAGGTGGGTCATAAATTTTTCCAATTTCAAAATCTTAGCATCCCTTAAAAAAAAAATTTATAAAAACATAAAATATATAAACATATTTGGAACTATAATATCTATTAAAATAAATTTGTTAAAGAAAAATAATCTCTGTTGTTGTTTATTTCTAGAGCAAGAAGTACAATTTATATCCGTGACTGTATAAATATTAGCTTTCACTTTAATTTTTTTCTTTGTACTAATGGTATAATATATATTTGTAAATTAAAATATATTACATAATTGTTAATATAATATTTTAAAACATAACAATTTTATTTATTACTTTGAATAATTATATTTTGTGATTTTAATTGCCTATTAAATCACAATGTGTCATATAAAAAATCCAATATTTATAACTAATTGGACTTATATTATGAAAGCATTATACTAATAATATATGAATAAAGTATCTTATATTTTATTTATATGTTATATAAATTGATTATGATGTGTAATTTTTATTTTATTATTTATTACTAACAAATATTTAAAATATTTAATATGTTAATATAAAATATATTAGGAAATCTATTTTGGTTAAGATTTGATTAAGAAAATCTATTATTTAAATTAGGAAAATACATTAAATGCTTAAATCTATTATTTAAATTAAAAAAATACAAACATACTTAAATATATGTTCAATAAATATCTCAATGGCATTCTAATGTAAATAAATGGTAAAATTAAAGGGTATTTTTATTTTGTATTTCTGTTTTAATAACATAGATGCTGCATAAAAAATAATACATATAACCCCACTTTGACTTCTCAATTCTATATATCTCAATCACGCATTTATATATCATATCACTTTGAAGGCGCTTCTCAAGATCTATAGCCAGAGAAGATTATTTCAAGATCTACCTGTTATCATCATTGTATCTTTCTTTTCCAAGATCAAACTTTAGCGAAAATAAATCTAAACTTAAGTTTCATACAAGACGAAACCCACCAAAGATGACACAGTAAGTGCTCTGTTTCTTTTCTTTCTATTATCTCAATCATTCCAAGATTCATATTTAATGAATCTTGAAATTTATATGCAGCCTTCAAAGAACATATCCTACATCGATGTCAAAAGGTAGAGCTAGCTTTCCAAAAGGCTTTCTCTTTGGAACTGCTTCTTCTTCTTACCAGGTAACAAAAACTCAAGAAACTGGAAAGAAAAAAAAATATTACAAGATCAAATGATATTTACTTCAGTTTTCTGTTTTTATTATATAGTATGAAGGAGCAGTCACTGAAGGTGAGAGAGGTCAAAGCATGTGGGATCATTTCTCCAACAGGTTTCCTCACAGAATCAGTGACCATAGTCACGGAAACGTTGCCGTCGATTTCTTCCATCGTTACAAGGTATTTTCTATCTTTAACCTTTTCGGTTTATTGCTCATCAAGGTAGTTAGTTACAATATTGAAGATCTATGATAAATTTCTTGTACAGGAAGATATAAAGAGAATGAAAGATATAAACATGGATTCTTTTAGGCTCTCCATTGCTTGGCCAAGAGTTATACCTTGTAAGTATATTACTATTTCTGAAACTTTATTTTTTGGACACTGATATCAATAAATATCTATGGTTGACTTTGTGAAAATCAAAAACAGATGGCAAAAGAGAGAGAGGAGTTAGTGAAGAAGGGATTAAGTTTTACAATGATGTTATAGATGAACTCCTAGCCAATGAAATCACTCCTCTTGTTACTATCTTTCATTGGGACACTCCTCAGGATCTTGAAGATGAATATGGTGGTTTTCTAAGCGAGCAGATTATGTAAGCAAAATCGACTTTATTTGAAATTTTTAATACATATGGTGAATGTATCCGTTCTAGAGATTAATGCTAGGTTATCTGCAACCACAGAGATGACTTTAGAGACTATGCAAGTCTTTGCTTCGAGAGGTTTGGGGATAGAGTGAGTCTGTGGTGCACATTGAATGAGCCATGGGTGTACAGTGTTGCGGGTTATGACACAGGGAGAAAAGCTCCAGGACGATGCTCGAAGTATGTTAATGGAGCTAGTGTTGCTGGAATGTCGGGATACGAGGCTTACATTGTGAGCCATAACATGCTTCTAGCACACGCAGAAGCAGTGCAAGTGTTTAGAAAATGTGACCATGTAAGTAGAAAGTTAAAACTTTCTATAAATAGTAAGATCACAAGTCACTTTCCATGGTAATGATGTTATGTGAATACTATATATGCAGATTAAAAATGGACAAATAGGAATTGCGCATAACCCGCTTTGGTATGAGCCTTATGATCCAAGTGATCCAGATGATGTAGAAGGATGTAACCGAGCTATGGACTTCATGATTGGTTGGTAAGTGATTCAAAATGATAAATGAGTTAAGTCTTTTTAGTGTGAGACCGTTCTTGAATTGTTTTCTTCTTTGTCGTGGTGTTTCATACAGGCATCATCATCCAACAGCGTATGGAGACTATCCAGACACGATGAAGAAATCTGTAGGAGATAGGTTACCAAGTTTCACACCAGAACAATCCAAGAAGCTGATAGGCTCTTGTGATTACGTTGGTATAAACTATTACAGCTCGCTTTTCGTGAAGAGTATCAAACACGTGGATCCTACGCAACCCACTTGGAGAACTGATCAAGGCGTAGATTGGATGAGTATGTCTCTTGATGATAATAAATGATGATGATGATGATGGAAGCTTTGTGACTAACTTATGTCTCTTTACTAACACATGGTGCAGAAACAAACATTGATGGGAAACAGATAGCGAAACAAGGAGGGTCAGAGTGGAGTTTCACATATCCAACAGGACTCAGAAACGTTTTGAAGTATATGAAGAAAAACTATGACAATCCTCGGATTCTCATAACCGAGAACGGTATTAACATCATTTGGATGAGTATTTTGCATGTCTTCGCTGTTTCTGTATAGATCTTGAATGTAACATTGTCTATGATACTCTCAGGGTATGGTGAAGTAGCTGATCAGAGTCAGAGTCTGTTTATGTACAATCCTTCAATCGATACAGAGAGATTGGAGTACATAGAAGGACACATCCACGCCATTCATCAAGCTATTCAGTAAGTAACACATATGTTTAGAGCAATTTTGAGCATAGACATGACCGTTTTTAGCATGTGTATGTGTAAGTAGAACGGTCGAATAAGATCCAATTCTGAAAAAGAAATTCTTATAATTTTAAATAAGTATAAAACCTTAAAATTTTAATTATAATTCCTATATTTAAGACGTATAATTATTAAAGAAAAAAAATATATAGTTTCCAACTATCAAAATTTTAAAACTGTATATTTATACCCTTATAAGTTTTTGAACAATGACTAGAAATTATTTGAAACGGCACTATAGGTTAAGGGTGTTTAGTCACTTATGTGTTTGTTTTCATTAATATTAACAGTGAAGATGGAGTTAGAGTGGAAGGCTATTACGTATGGTCATTGCTGGATAACTTTGAGTGGAACAGTGGATATGGTGTGAGATACGGTTTGTATTACATTGATTACAAAGATGGGCTTAGAAGATACCCGAAAATGTCTGCTTTGTGGTTGAAAGAGTTCTTGAAGTTTGATCAAGAAGATGAGTCGTCTTCTTCTTCTGCGGAGTCTAAGAAGGAAGAGAAAAAGGAGAGCTATGGAAAACAGTTATTACATTCTGTTCAAGATAGTGGTGCGCTACCTGCGGTTTTGGGGAGCTTGTTTGTTGTCACTGCAACTGTTGGTACTTCTCTGTTCTTCAAGGGATCCAATAACTGAAACAGAGTGTTCTTAAAAAGTAAAACCTATAAAGCTGTTGCAAATTGTTGAAGATGAAGAATATTTTATGATTTGTAAACATTCCCTATGCTTGTTCAGTGTTATTTATTGTAAACTTGTTTGATCTATAAGAGAATTTTACTTATTTTAGCATTTTCAAAATAAATCGGGTGAACAGCATATTTCCCCCACCGAACTATGATCTTATTCAAAATCTCCCCGAACTAAAAAGTATAGATCTATTTCTCCCTGAATTAATAGTTCGAAACTTAATTACCCATAAACCATGGTTTTCACTGGTTTATTATTAACCAAATAATTTCATCCAGCTAAACCAAAAAAAAAAAAAATCAAACCCAATAAATTTGTAACTTATATTAATTTTGTAACTTATAGGAATAATCCCGCGCTTTGAAACCCAATAAATTTGTAACTTATAGGAACAATCCCGCGTTTTGAAACTCAAATAAATTTGGTTAAATTATTTGGTTAATAATAAACCGGTTCAAACCATGGTTTATGGTTAAATAAGTTTTGCATTATCTATTCGGGAAGAAATAAGTTTGTACCTTTTAGTTTGGGAAAATTTTGAATGAGATCATAGTTTGGTGGATATCTAGTGCTATATGATAGTTTTCGTGGGAAATAGAATCTTTACCCAAATAAATCTGTTACATTATATTTTGGTTGAAATGTCTCCAATTGAGAGTCTCTTATTAGCGCTGTCAATATGGACTTAAACCATTAAGTTATTCTTAAAACTCACACATTAGTACTAACTACAATCATGGGCTATATTATCTCTAAGATTGGAAATGACACCTTTCCCATTTTTGATCTGCAGAGAGATGGAGAAAAATAGCTCATTTTTCAGTAATATTTCTTGTTATATAAACTTTATTTATTGAAAAGTTTTTTAAATTTTATCGTATAAATTATAACCATAGTTGGAATTTAGGAGTAAAATTATTTATATGTAGGATTCGTAAGCACATCAATATAAAAACCCAAATTTGAAATCTGTATTAAAAAGAGTTACAGCCCATATTGAGATGAGGCCTGAATATTTGAAGTCAAAGCCCCAACTAAAATATATAATACTATCTTAGAGAACTAAGATAGTTAATTAAGCAGCATGCTGTGATGAAAAGTCTGATTCCTAATTCTTTGCCATCCTTTTTTTTTTGGCACTTAGTTCTTATCAAACTCAGTTACAGTAAGTCTTATTGCTGTTTCTGAAACTTCAAATCGAAACATAGTCAATTATTATAGGCAAGTGGGTTTTACTAGTGATGTTGAGTTCTTTTATTTTTTTTTTTTTTTTTTTTGGTAACTCTGGTATCTGGACAGCCACATTTCCAACTATACCCCTGTAGGGGGTCCAGCGCCCCAACGGAAGGGATGTTAAATCCGCTGTGGCCGGGGCTCGAAATCGTGATGGCGGACACCTCAGCCGAGGTTTCTTTACCACCAGACCGCGAGGCCCGATTTGATGTTGAGTTATTTATGGAGTGGAATGAAATTTTACTTCTGTATGAGAGAGAGGGAGGGCGATGAACGCAAAGTTTCCACGAATATTTTAAGACGAGAAATTCTTGGGTTCACCCCCTAGGGTGAATCTTTAGGTTCACCAACCAATAGTGTTTGAGTATTTGATATTTGATATCTTTTAAAAAAGGAAATAAAATTGAATATCCAAATTAGATTATATTTTTAAAATAAAATAATAAAAATACATAAAAATAGCTATAAAAAATAAATTAATTAATATTGTTAAATCTTCAGCAAAATACTAAACCCTATACCCTAAATCCTAAACCCTAAACCCTAAACGTTAAACCTTAAACTTTGGATAAACTCTAAACCGTTGGAAAATCTTAAACCCTAAATCATACATTAAAAACTAAATTTTACTAACACTAAACCCTAAATCCTAATCACTAAACCCTAAACCCTTGGGTAAACCCTAAACCCTTGGGTAAACTCTGAACCCTTGGATAAATCATAAACTCTAGGGTTTAATTTTAAATATTTTTGATTTAGAGTTTATGATTTATCCAAGGGTTCAGGGTTTATCCAAGGGTTTAGGGTTTAGTGATTAGGGTTTAGGGTTTAGTGTTATTAAGATTTAGTTTTTAATGTATGATTTAGAATTTAAAATTTTCTAATGGTTTACGGTTTATCCAAGATTTAAGGTTTATAATTTAGAGTTTGGAGTTTAGGATTTAGGGTATAGGATTTAGTATTTTGCTAAAAGTTTATCAATATTTATTTATTTATTTTTTGTAACTATTTTTATGTATTTTTATTGTTTTATTTCAAAAATATAATCTTATTTGGAAATTCAATTTTGTTTCCTTTTTTAAAAGATATCAAATATCAAATACTCAAACACTATTGGTTGGTGAATCTAGAGGTTCACGAATTTCTCTTTTAAGACAACTCTACGGGGACAAACCAAATCAAGAGTACTACACTAAGTAAGGAAATAAACAATGTATATTTATATATTCAACATTCACGTTCCACGTTTCATGCTTTCTACTGGTAGGCAGTCCAAATCGATGGGTGGAAATTGGCAACGTACAAAAAACGTTTGATACATCCGATTCCTTTTAAAGATATATTTTTTGAAAACGTTATCCGATATCTGTGCAGTTGTATTTTGACTGATAGACATATATGCATGTAACATGTTCCCCCTATATTCAAGTTAAACAGGCGCAAAAAAAAAAAAAAAAAATAGGCTCCGAGAATATTCACATTCAAACTCGAAAAGCGCGATACTTGGATATACATGTTTTTATTTATTCGTAAATAAGCATTTCATTTTTTTTTTTCCTAAGAATAAATAAGCATTTCATCTTCACAGCTGGTGGTCATGCAGTTGATCTAGCCTTTCTAGCAGATATGAAGATAAGATAAAATAACATAAAATAAAATAAAATTTTAATTTTATTAAATAAAGTAAGACGGCGTTAAAGATTATTTATCTACGACGCCATTCTATCAAGACTTTAATCTAGTTTGATTTTCACCTAGAGTTGCTTTTGTTATCTATAACTTTGTAACCTAAGTTATTAACAGGCATTAACTGGTTCATAATCTACCCCATGAAAAAAGTCTAGAGAGCAAGACGGACCAAAGCTTTACAAGTTCCCGACTAATATATGTGTTTGTTCCATTAATCACGCCAGCGTCAACGACATTTAGAGACTATAGGATTATTTATATTTATGTAAACTTTATATATATATATTAATTATTGATTTAGGTTTATATTGAGATTATATATTTATATAGAGTTCTAAAAAATATTATTTTATCAAATTTTGTTATATTTATGTTGATTCAATTTAAACAAATAAAATTTATTAATTTTTTTTAATAATTAGAGTGTTTTGACTTTTATCGAGATGAGTGAGATTAGAGACCGAAACAATCGCGAACCGCACGGTGACCAGAGTCACACTAAAGATATGGATTGCACCAGAACGGTCTTCTATCTCGGGACACTGCAGAACCGTATGTAAATACTGCAGTGGCCGGAATTCGAACCTAAATGGTGAATCTCACAGTCATGAGCGTTTTATCACCAAAACTAAAAATCTCGTTTAATTTATTGATTTATGAAATCGTGACTATACTGATTTTGTCTTATAATAAAGTTTCAATTGCAAACAGCTCGAATACTGGAGACTATAGCCAGAAGCCAGAAAAGTCTATCGCTATTATTAAAAGCATATTTTTATAAATTAGTATTTCATTAATTAATAAAATATATCAATAAAATAATAAAAAGGTACTAAATTATATTATAATCAAAGCATTCTAAATTAGTATTATTTTGATGGATTAATTTTTTTGATTAATGAATTATTCCATTATGATCATGATTAGGTATATTGATGTTTGTTTTTTTGGTTTTTGGTTCATAGGTTTTTGAAATATATCATTCAATTATTTATGAAATTTGGTACATGGTTCAGTCTTGGTTCGATTATTTTAGTTTTTAGTTTGGTTCAGATAATAATATTTACCCTAATACAATTATTTGAAGCAGATAATGAAGTCTCGTACTCAAAAAGGAAAGGACTATAATTCATTAACAAGGGTTTACAGAATGAAGTAGACATGCATATTAGAAAAATTAAGATATTGCGGAGACTATAATTTTATATTAATAGTATTTAAATAAGTCTTATTAATTTTAATTGACATTTTATTAGGATGGATTAATACAACTAAATAAAATCATAAAACATATATCTTTATGTAACAAATACTTTAAAAAAAAAAAAAAAAAATTTAAAACAGAATGGGGGTAGTATATACGAACATTCTTTAACAACAACGTCAACAAACCGGTACATAATAATAGTAAACGCTGACGCTGGAGACAAAACACATTGCATAATAAAACATTTTCCAAAAAAAATTACTTTACCTCCAAGGTCTATAAATAGCTGCCCGGATCACATCATTTTCTCCCATTGACAGAAATCTTCGAATTTGGTATATATATCTCTTGCTTCAACATTTCTTAGATCCATGTTCATAAGCTGAACAGGACATTAGATACCAAGCCAACATTTAGTAAATTAGCTGTCACAACATATTTTTATATATAACATATACATGTCTGTGTGCAGTTTAAAGAGCTATCTTCTCCACATCAAAAGGCATTAAGTGAAACTCATTATCTCTTGAGAGAGATCTACTGTTGTAAGCAATGAAACAGTAAGTGAATTCTGTGAGAGAGGATCGGTAGTATCATAATGTTGTTTATATATATATATATATGTGTTTGTTTTTGTAACGTATGAGCATGCATGCAGTTTTAATAAATTTTTAACAATGTGTTTTTTATACAACTTGTTAACAGAGGAAGGAAGAGTTGTGACCAAAAGAAATCATTCGTACGAGCTGATTTCCCCCAAGGTTTCTTGTTTGGAACTGCTTCATCTGCTTACCAAGTAAGTAGTACACAGTTAAACGTTAAACGAATGCAAAATTTAGAAACAGTGGAATGGGTGCGCCTACTGTCCACAGGACCACAACAATCGACTCAATCTCCGTGTTTTTATTTTTATTTTGATATAAGTATGAAGGAGCAGTGAAAGAAGGTTCCCGAGGAGAAAGTATGTGGGATGCTTTTGCTCGCAAGTATCCAGGTATCATCGACATCCCTTTAACTGATGATTGTTGCGTCAATCTTAAACAATCTGTAACACAAAAAATATATTTTATCTAATAATGTTTGAATTATTTTTCAGAAAGAAATTGCCGCTCTAACGCGGACGAGACCGTTGATTTCTATCATCGTTACAAGGTGGGTTCATATAAATAGTTAGGCATCCATTACTTTGATGTGTTTAGATCTTAGTATCATCTAATTAAAATTAATGAATAATATGTGCGTCAGGAGTATATTCAAAGCATGAAGGATATAAATATGGATGCTTTTAGATTCTCCATCTCCTGGGTCCGGATATTACCTTGTAAGCTACAAACACATTTCTACTGATCTCTTTATTAATTCCGATGATTAATGCAAAACATGGAATATGTATATCTCTAAAATTATTTTTATGTTCTAAATCACAAGATGGCAAACTAAGCAAGGGAGTGAACAAGGAAGGAATTAGATTCTACAATGAGCTCATTGACGAACTACTAGCCAATGGTAGATATATTGTGGTTCACTATAATACAATCAGTCAAATCATAAAATCAGTTAATCCAGTTCTTAATGACATCTTAAAACATCAACAGGAATTACACCTCTAGCAACTTTGTTTCATTGGGATACACCTCAAGCTCTAGAAGAAGAATATGGCGGATTTCTAAACGAAAACATTGTGTGAGCTAAACTCCAAATATCTCGATAACATTGCTTTAAGCTAAAGTTATTTTATGTAATTTGATATGTATGTGGATGTTTATATTATGCAGAGTGGATTTCCGAGATTTTGCTACCATATGCTTTGAAGAATTTGGAGACCGAGTGAAGCTATGGTTAACAATAAATGAACCATGGGTCTATAGCGTAGGTGGCTATGATGCGGGAAGAAAAGCTCCAGGACGTGCCTCAAAATACATGAACGATGCAGCCATAGCCGGAAAATCCGGTCACGAGGCTTATATCGTTAGTCACAATCTTCTTCTGGCTCATGCCGAAGCCGTAGAAGCCTTCAGGAGTTGCCGTATTGTATGTACCACTAATCTTGCTTTGTCTTTTTTTTTCTCCTGGCTGTCGAAAAGGATGGACCAAACAATTAACTCACACGATCAGTATGTTATATGGAGATATGGACCAAACAATATGTTTTGTTGACAAAAAAAAATCAATTTGTTATATGATGAACATATGATATGTAGTGTCGATAAGTTAGTACTTTTTTTATATGTTAACATAGCATTATAATTCATTAATGCGTATTCGTGTTTAGTGTAAAGATGGAAACATTGGTATGGCGCATTGTCCTTTGTGGTACGAGCCATATGATTTAGCTTGTGTTGAAGATAATGAAGCAGCCGAGCGAGCTATGGAGTTTATGTTTGGATGGTATACGGTCGAGTACTAATTCTTTTTCTCATTATTATAATCAAAGTTTTTAATGGATTACGTGGATTACTAATACTTTTTATCCTGTTAATTGTAGGCACATGAATCCAACGGTGTACGGAGATTATCCCGAAGTGATGAAAAAAATTGTTGGAAAGAGATTACCGTCTTTTACCGAAAGCCAATCAAGAAAGTTAAAAGGATCTTTTGACTTTATTGGTATTAACTATTATAGCTCTGTTTACGCTAAAAACGTTGCTGAAGTAGATCCCGACAAGCCATTTTGGAGAGCAGATCAACATGTTGAATGGAAAAGTATGTAGACAATTAAAGATTAGCGAAGTTATATACGATACTATTATTTCTATGTTTAATTTAAAACTTTTGAGAATTTTTTTCTTAGGATTTGGTTCGTTTATTATGAGTATGACTCACAAGCAAGTCTATTCTTTTTTTTTTGTATTTTAAAACAGAACAAAATAAAGCAGGCAAGGCCATTGGTGCACAGGTTAGTTCTCAAATAACTTCAAATTTATTATATAGCTTGTACTCTTTTACATACTGATTTAATTTTGCCTTTTCAGGGTGGGGTTGACTGGAACTTGATGTATCCACAGGGATTACGAAAAGTTCTGAATTATGCCAAGAATAAATATGGAAACCCTAAATTTATAATCACTGAAAATGGTAAGATATAAAACACGATCCATAGGCTTCAACTTGATCCCCAATATCTATATTTCAAAGTATTTAATATTTAAAATAACTGCAAATTTATTTGAGCAGGACATTGTGATGCATACGAAAAGAAGAAGCCAAAAATCTGTGAGTTGATGGATATGAAGAGGACTTATTATCACAAGAAACATATTAGCAACCTTCACAAGGCCATATAGTAAGCTCAGTTATTTTCAAAATTTATTTTCCTTACTCACAGAAAAGTTAGTAATCCTTGCAAGATTTATATGTGGACGTTAATTGAAAAAATAATGAAATACTTTTGTAGTGAGGATGGAGTCCAAGTAGGTGGATATTTTGCATGGTCATTGCTGGATAATTGTGAATGGAATTGCGGATATGAAGTACGGTATGGATTGTTCTACGTGGACTATGAAAATGGGCTTGAGCGTTATCCAAAAATGTCGGCGATGTGGTTCAAGGAGTTCTTGAAGAAAAGAGACGAAGACATGGTGAAAAAATCACAAGCGAAAAGGGTTAAGGTGTCGGAGTTTTAAAGCTAAGCAAGTGTAATGTAATAACTAATAACTAATAAGGGTGATATGGCCGTTTGCTTACTATGTTAATGTTAATTTTCCTTTTCAATTTTGTATAGAAGGTGAAGAGTTTTCTCCTGCCTGAAATAAAATGTTTTCAAGATTCGGAATGAAATAAGATTTCAAAAAGTTTCCTAATATGTATCGATACAAACGAAACTTACTCTAGGTCGTGATCTATATTCACCAAATCAATCAGTAAAATTGGCCTTGACGCAAGCATACGAGGATACCTGTTCACTTCCAAGTCAATTCCATGATTTCATCACGTACAATTTTCACATTGATGTGCTTTTCTTATTTTAAAGTCACGATACGAAGCAATAAAGAGAAGTCATTAATATAGTTTGAAGAACGACTAGTATTTGTCAGAGCACTGATAGTTAGATTTCAGATAAATATATATGTGAATCAGAATAAGATATTGCTTGGAAAAAAATAACATATGAATACTTCGACTCTTCATAACGGTCATTAGCTTTGAACCAGCTGATCTATATCAGGATTATCAGTTTGCAATTATTGTAAACTCTCTGTAGCAAGATAAAAGGGGGTACTGATACAATGCAATAAAGAAAGCACATGGGAAGTAAAGAGAAGACAAAGGTCACATGCCATAATTCTAGTGTTTGTTCCCTCTCTGCTAAGCCTCCATGCTTCTTGTTCCCTTCTTTCTTTCTTACTTTTCTTCTTATCTTCTTCCGTTTTTTGGACTTCTATTTTTTTAAAAAATACTAGTTACTAAGAAACCATAGATATCTGTTCGTATTCTTTCTATATACTGTAGTGATCTCTTATAAAACAAGTATATTTATACTGAAGTTGTTTTGTAATATATATATGGTTTGGTGACGATTTCCAGCGTCAAATCACTAATCCAAAATTGCCTTTAGAAATATAAAATAGCTAAAAGGGTAAACATGATTTAATTCTTGTTGGTCGTTAATAATAACAAAATTAAACTTAAAACTTAGCAACAAAAAGGGACCCATATTAATGCCCCTAGGAATTAGGACGATAACATTACTTAATATATTGACAGAGCCAGATTCCTAGTCTAGTATCATTATGATGGATAAGACATTGTCGTCGGCTTTAAATGGGCCATGAACCCATATGCGAGACTTTCATGTGAGCCATCAAATTTTGGGACACCCTTTGTCTTTTTTCTTTTACCTTTTCCTCCTTCATGCTGTTAAATTGTTAATGAATTCACATCTCTGCGTTGACCTTTTTAAATCTTCAAGTCAAAGGGCTTAATCGTCTTTTCCATGAACAAGGGTAGAATTGGGAGAACAAATTAGTACAACAGTCGATGATGATGATGATGATGTGAGTGGCCGCCACTAAGTTTGGCCAATCGGCGTCTGTTAATGTCTTTGGTTTCCATATGATTGGCTTATTCTGAATGAGACCAAGAGACCAAAGCTTATATCTGTTTGGTCCATTCTATATAAAATTGGTTTATAACATTAATTACCTTTGCCTACTTAACAAGGCACCTTGTGGGGATCGTATTGGCCACCAATTATTCAGTTGTTACTCAATCCCCATACAAAACGTGATTCTAATCGTCTTATCCACATAGACATTTAAGTGTGTAGTATATAATCATTCTTGGTATAGGTAGTTTACACAATACTTTGATGCTGTCCACGCCGATAAACGGTAAGATTTTGTTTGTTAGTCCTGCTTAATTTGAGTTTAACTCTTAAATTTTTCTTTTGTAACTACTTTTAAACTTTTTTGTAGTTTGTGTTTCTGTTTTATGTACTCTTCATGATGTAATCGTGGGTTAAACTGAATTAATCTTAATTATCTCATTAGGATGGATCTATACTGTTTTTCTTTTTTTGTCAGAATTTATATCGATATTATTCCCATAAAAATAAAACATTTTTAACCATTATGTGTTAATGTGTAACGCATAGATCTGATCGCTGATCAGCTTACCATAATGTCCACATTATATCCTGAATAAATTAATAGAATGATAGAATAAACTAATAAAATGACACTACTACTTAGGTGTTTTTCTAAATTCATGATCTTCTCATCAATGTTATCTATAATATACAAAGCAAGTGAGAGCGATTCTACGATGGTGATAAGAGAAGAGAATGCTCAGTTTTTCTCACATGAGAATGGTCCCATCGTGTTTGCACATCTTTATTAAGAGTCTATCGAAACTTGGACCATCAACGTCTCGTCATAATGATATCATTATTTTTTCCGATCAAATTGAAACTTTGGATTTTGGGTTTAGTGGAAAGCATTATCATATTTATTTATTTCGTTGCAGTAATCATTTTCTAGTTACCCTAGCGATCGTGTTTACTTGGTTTTCAAGTTCTAAGTACCTTTGCACCTTTTTGTAGCTTTTACATTTACATGTACTTTTAATTTAGTTGTTTTCAGTCGTCACATCCAAGAAACTCCAAATTAAGCATGTGTTTTTGTTATCTCCAGAAACTCTGCGAATTTAAATGTACCACGTCGCACATTCCCACAAATCCACTGGACAAAGTAAACACGCAAGTATATAAGTGTTTCATACGCAAAGAAACATCTCAAGTCCTCCATTCTCAGCTATGATTGCAATATTTGAACCCAATAGTGCTATTATTATTCGCAATTGAATTAAGAAGAATACAAAGCAATTACATACCAATATTTGAAATTATTTGCATCATCATTGTGTTTTTATTGTAATGTAAGGGGAAATCATGGTTACTCCATCATGTATATTTCACACAAACAAGTTTTACATATCTTTAGTCTACCTATTAACGATGGGCATGGATCGAATATCCACATTTGTGTACTGTTCGTGATTTGACATGTTTCGTCCAAACAATCAATTATTTGATTCGATTTGAATTTATTCGGATATTTTATATTAGATATACGGTTTGATTTGTACAAATAAAATAAAAATACAAAATATTAGTAATTTATTTTAAAAATAAAAAAAAGTATTTACTATTTAAAATTGTAATAGCTAAAAAAAATAAATATACTCAATAAAATATTGTAAAACTTACATAAAATATGATAATTGTATAATTTATATAGATATATTTTCAATATATATGTATATATATGCATATAACATATCAAATACGGATGCGAGTATCTGGATTTTTCAGTTCAAATAGAAACAAATAAATAATCTAATAACTTTTTATAGATTTTTTTGCTTAGTCCTTTACCAATACAAAGACATAGCAAAAACTCAAGGTGTGTAATTGTATGCATTTAATTTCTATTATTCAATAAAATAATCAACATCAGAGTCTTTATCAAACAGTGGCGCAATTAATATCTAATTGAGTTAATTTACTATATAATATAAGCAAATATGAAGAAGCTGTTTTTTTTTTTTTTGAGAAAAATGAAGAAGCTGTTCTAGCCTAGAGGTCTTATAGAAAATGTCTTTGAGGTCATTACTGGTCATCAAAAAGATTGCTACGTGAAACCCTCGATATCTTTCGAGCTACACTTATATGATATTGGTATATCAGTTATACCATGGCAGTAAATATAATTTAGAAAATTGAATGTGTCGTCAAACATGGACATTATGAAACCACCACCCTTTCTTTATGATTTTCTTGGCCAAATTACTTTGAAATAGAAGATGGATCTTATAATAAGAAAGTCTATAGTTCGGACTGAATAAATTAAAATCAGAAGTCTTAATAGAGGTTTAACCATGGAAATGATGTCAATGGTGGTTCAACTTATGAACAAAAAAAGTCTTAATGGTGGTTCAACTCCTAGTTGTCATCGATATGTCCCATCGTAAATGCCTCAACGCATCAGGCCAAGAGAAAATAATAATAATCCTAACTACACTTAATTCAAAGTTTGAGACTAAACCAATTAATGATTTGCAAACAAATAATTCCTAACTATAAGTTGATGTACCATGCATCTTCATCAATAACTTTATCCCTGTTGTATAATCTTAGATTTATTTTTCTACCCTAAAACTTGATGTACCATGCATCTTCATCAACAACTTTATCCCTATTGTAGTTGATTATCCCAAAATACGTATTTATATAAATAAATCTATATATGCATGCCGATTAGATGACTAAATGGCCGCTTGTGAAATTTAAATCATTTACAAAAATTACACCTAATACTGTCACCAACCCAAGAACAAGAATTATACTATTAGTTGCGGATTATAGGAGTTGTTAAGCTAACTAAAATGGTTACAAATGACTGTTGAGTATAGAAATGAAAGAATTGGTATGATTAAGATAGCTTCGTCCTTATTGCTAAATAATTATGGTCTCGACTCATCAGTTCTCTATAGTTAATTGATGAAAACCTCTGGAATTTTCTGTAACCGGTATATCATTATGTTGTTGAGACAGCGACATTGTACTAGCTTCGCTAGTGATCATTGGAGTCCTAGTTAGATGAATTTTGTTTGTGGTAGAATACAAAAATCTTACTAAATTCTTGTAAAATGAAGTTTAACTCCCATATATATGATTCGGCTATTGCAATTATTACTAAGTCCTCTTTTATTTAGGCTGCTTAATGCAATGCATCTATAATCATAAGAATTCACAACTATTCAAAAAAAAAAAACTTGATTGATTGCGTCGATCAACATTTTTCATGATAAAACCGACAATTTGGATTGGTATCATTTTTTGGTGCATAGGTATAGGTATGTGTGCACACGTATGTATAACATGTCCGCGTACATATAAAATTGACTAGCCAATGGTATCTCGAACCACACTCTATTTTCTCTTCTAAAATAGAGTTTAGAGTAAAAATGCTCCAATAGTACTCTATTTTCTATTCTATAATAGTGTAAACCTATTTTTTACTCTATATATAGAGTAATTTTTTTATTTTTTGTTCATCACTCTATTTTCCACTCTAAAATAAAGTACCATTGGAGCAACATCCAATTCTATTATAGAGTTACTCTATTTTATTGAAAAAAATAGAATAAACCATTGGAGATGGTCTAAGCATACCGCATGGAGCTAATGGTCATTAATTATTATGTATATGGTAATATTCAACTAAATTGCATATTTTATCTCATGTTATTTTTGTTTTTTTTTTTTGCTTAAATTTGGGTTTTCGTATATTTTGTTGCACGTAAAAATACAAATACAATACCATAATGTTGCAGATTACCAATTTAAACAGGAATACGATAACGGTAAAATGGGAACATGAGGGCAGATCTGATAACACAGTAGCACATGAAATCGTGATTAAACAACTAATATAATCATTTAGTATGCTTTATAATCTTTTACGGTAAGATTCGCATTTTGTTGTAAGTTGAGGAAAAGGGGGTGTTGTACTGTTGTGCAACGTGATGACATTCTAAAACTCTAATAATTATAAGGTTCCCAAGAATTCCAACGAATATTAAAGAACGTAATATTCCTTGAACACAATTTTTTCATCAACTTCGAATAAGTTCATTCGGATAAGGGTGAAGAAGCATGGACTCATAGTCGTCTACCTCTCTCTGATCACAACGTAGTTATACTAAACCAAAACAAAATTGTTGATCCTGTAAGGCTATAATTAAGGGTTCTATTATTAAATTTAATTATATATACACAAGACGTTTGTACTCCTATATCTTAAAACTCGAGTAATGTAAATTAACAGATAGATAAATTAGTTTTTTTTATTATCTAAACGTCCTTTAGTTATGTCATCGCAGATCAAACAATCGGGAAATATATTGTTTACATAGAGGTATAGGCAAAATCAACTATTTGAGGATCTGAATTTAGCAACCAATATTACACTAGCAGGTAAGCAAATTAGCTTCCTTTTGGAAATATTAAGTATAGCTGTAATGAACAAACTCGAATCAAACTTTAATAAAACAAATAACTTAAGAAAACAAAATGTATTGAGACAAATATCCATTTATGGTATTATATGAATGAATAACTTTATAATTTTTAAACACATATTTATATCATCTTCAAAACCTTTAAATCGTTTAAATTACACATTGTTTGCTTATTAACTATACGTATTTGTATTCTACGAAAGTAATATGTTTTCGTTTTTGTAAAGTTTTACTATTTTTGCTTGTATATATATTATATATTGATATGCAAATGTTTATATTTTTACAAGAAAATACAAATATTATATTCTACATAAAAGTACCATATCAAACTTTAATAAAACAAATAACTTAAGAAAACAAAATGTATTGAGACAAATATCCATTTATGGTATTATATGAATGAATAACTTTATAATTTTTAAACACATATTTATATCATCTTCAAAACCTTTAAATCGTTTAAATTACACATTGTTTGCTTATTAACTATACGTATTTGTATTCTACGAAAGTAATATGTTTTCGTTTTTGTAAAGTTTTACTATTTTTGCTTGTATATATATTATATATTGATATGCAAATGTTTATATTTTTACAAGAAAATACAAATGTTATATTCTACATAAAAGTAACCAAATACTAAAATTAATTATTTCATAGCTCTCCATGACTCCATCCACTAAATTAGTCTGATTAACTCATTATTGACTGTTTCATTATTGACTGTTTCATTATTGTTATGGAAAATACTCTTCAATGGGAAAATAATTAAATAATCTACATTAGCTCATTATTAACCTGGTCAACGTCTCAAAGTGTGGCTCGTACTGGCTTGTATATATACTTAACTAAATCAAGTGGAAGTGAAAAATACTTATATAAATGGATAATCAGAGACTGAGGACAGGCAGATCTAGGCAGGCCAAACGATAATACATACTTAATATTTTCGTTTTCAATAACCAAACCAGAATAATAAAGTCCACACGAAATATATAATAATACTATTTGTATCTCTGAACTTCTCAAACTTCTACATCAAATGATGTTCACAAGTTGCTAAGCTATAGTTTTCTTAACAACTATTGACTCGTTTAGTCGTTTTCCTCTTCTTAATACTTTCACACTTTAGGCCTTAAGGGTGTAAAGAATAATTGAGGTTAAGCAACCACATCTAGTCGTTCTGTATATTCAGAGTATATAATATACTCGTGTGGTAATTATTAATTAAGCATCACTTGTTATTTCTCAAATTCGACGAGTAAATACTCGGTGCTCGTCCCATTTATTTGATATGTAACTTTCAGTATTTTTAGTAGTCTGCAAATGGTATCGTTATATTCGAATATTATAAGAATTCGCATCAATCTCTATGTTCTGGTTAGTGAGAATATTAGACTGAAAAGTTGATCCTTTAATCTTCCTCCATCTCGACAACACTCGTCTCGATACATGCCAGTGGTGCAGACGTACACGTGGCAACTGACAAGACGTTCTATTATATCCGACGTGGAGAGAATGCGTCAAGTGGTTCCAGCTGGCATCCACTTGGATAAAACTGGATATAACTTGCTAAGTAATTAACAAAACAAAATTCCAAAAACAAAAACAAAATGAGTTTTAAGAAAAATCACCTTAATAACATGTGATTGTGAAATGGTAGTTGGCTTATCTTATTTTCGTCATAAGCTTTATTATATATTTTTTGTTTTTATTTTTATGTCACATTTTCAATCTTCATTCTTAAGTTAAGTTCTTTTTTTTGAGCAAAAATTCGTAAGTTAAGTTCTCTAACTCACTTGTAGATACTAGATAATAAAATGCTCACTAAACTTGGATCATTTTATATTATTAGCAATCATTTTTGCTAGGGCATATTCGAGGAGTTAAAAGAAATATTTTTTGATTAGAAAAATATAAATAAATACTTTTTGAATAATAATTGTTTAGGTATAGGCTTATTAGGAGAAGTGTATTCACAGGCTGTCGTGTGTGAACTTTATTAATGTTTGTTGTTCTTCGAAATTCGAATGATGCAAGGAAACAGCTGGCCGTATCACAACAAGACACTGTCATCGTTGTTGGTGTACGCAAAGGGATATATATCTATCATTTTTGCGTTTCTATTTGTAATTATCATTCGTGAAATTTGTTAAAAAAATATTAAGAAATAAGTCTTTTTCAGAATCTTTTCATTATTCATCAGAATGAAAGCTGTTTTTAGGGTTCCCTTTTTCTCTGAGCTATATCATAAATCATATCAAGAAAATTAATAAAATTTCAAACTTTTTACGGTGTTGGAAAATTTATTATAAATCGTGAAATAATAATCTTTGTTTTTCTGGTTCAATATGAAAAAATAATCAACTAAATATTTAAAGGACAATACACAAATGTAATGCGAATGATCATTTTACTTGTTTGAAGAAACTACGATTATAAATTTAACATTATACAGTTAGCATTCCTTTTCTTTTAAATTTTCGTAGAACATATATACAACTAGTATTTTTTATACGTTTTTTTTTAATTTCCAAAATTTTTGATATGTTTTAACCGAAAATATATCCAGAATAGCTCGGTATTCATGTGAACCTAAAATTCGATGGACCCACCAGTTATATATATATATATATGCATTAAAAATTCTTGTAATTACACATTTAAGTTACATCTTGTAAACTTTTGCAATCACTTAAAGAAAGAAGTTTAAAGTCAAAAATAAGAGATTAACTTCTGTTTTTTGTTTGACATCAAGAGATTAACTTTAATTAACTACATACAGTTTCACAAATTAAAATAAACAAAAACTTCCATGTGGCTCTTCTTCCTTCCTTCCTTTAAGAACGCGTTACAGACATTGATCAGACTTCGCGCCGCCCACCTCTCTCTTTTTCTCTCTCTCACACGTTTTTTTATTTTCTCCCTTCTTCATCGCCGGAGACTTTTGACTATTCACTTTCTTTAAACCTCTCTTCCTCCATTACCCAAACCACAAGATCTCTCTCTCTCTCTCTCTCTCTCTCTCTCTTCTTTCTTCGAACATGACGTTACCCAAGAACAGTAACAGCAGCAGCACCAAGAAGAAAGTTTCCTACATCTCAGTCCCTTCTCAGATCATAAACTCTCTATCTTCCTCCTCTCTGCAATCCCTCCTCGTCTCCCCCAAGAAGTCATCGAGATGCACCAACAGGTTCAGCTACCGAAACCCAAGAATCTGGTTCTTGACTCTCTTCCTCGTCTCACTCTTCGGCATGCTGAAACTCGGACTCAACGTTGACCCGATCTCCCTCCCTTTCTCACGTTACCCTTGCTCCACGGGTAGCTTCGACGAACACCACGCCGTTTCCCATCTCGCTTTCGCCTCCAAAAACGACACGCAGTCAAGTTCGTCTCCTGAGCATCGAAAGAACGAGACTTTGCCCACGGAAGGCGACTTCTGGAAGCAGCCTGATGGGCTAGGGTTTAAGCCGTGTCTTGGATTCAGCAGACAGTATCGAAAAGACAGCAACTCGATTCTCAAGAACAGGTGGAAGTATCTTCTCGTTGTTGTCGCCGGTGGGATGAATCAGCAGAGGAACCAGATCGTTGATGCTGTTATCATGGCTAGGATCCTTGGTGCTTCTCTGGTTGTCCCTGTTCTGCAAGTCAACGTCATCTGGGGAGACGAAAGGTATATAACATAAGCTATTTAATATTCATACTTAATGCTATGTGACACTTGTTGATTATAATTGTGTGTTTCAATTATAGTGAGTTCGCGGATATATTCGATTTGGAGCATTTCAAGAACGTTTTAGCCGATGATGTTCATATAGTTTCGTCTTTACCATCAACACATGTAATGACGAGACCTGTGGAAGAGAAAAGGACTCCACTTCACGCTTCTCCTCAATGGATTCGTGCTCATTACCTCAAGCGAGTAAGTACTCTGTTTCTTTGCTCTGTTTTATTAAGCTAACTCTGTTTCCTCTGTTTCTTCGCCCTGTTTATTATACTAACTCTGTTTCTTCGCTCTGTTTATTAAGTTAACTCTGTTTATTAAGCTAACTCTGTTTCCTCTGTTTCTTCGCTCTGTTTTATTAAGCCAACTCTGTTTTCTCTGTTTCTTTGCTCTGTTTTATTAAGCTAACTCTGTTTCCTCTGTTTCTGCAGATTAACAGAGAAAGAGTTCTACTTCTCCGTGGCCTCGATTCAAGGCTCTCCAACGACCTTCCTTCGGATCTCCAGAAACTCCGATGCAAGGTAGCTTTCGAAGCGCTGAGATTCTCACCGAGGATACTCGAACTCGGCAACAAGCTAGCTTCGAGAATGCTTAGCGAAGGACAGTACCTCTCACTCCATCTACGTATGGAGAAAGACGTTTGGGTCAGAACCGGCTGTCTCCCCGGTTTAACCCCCGAGTACGACGAGATAGTCAACAGCGAGAGACAACGCCACCCGGAGCTTCTCACGGGCCGTTCAAACATGACTTACAACGAGAGGAAACTCGCTGGCCTTTGTCCTTTAACCGCTCTAGAAGTCACGAGGCTGCTTAAGGCCTTAGAGGCACCAAAGGACGCGAGAATCTACTGGGCGGGAGGAGAGCCTCTAGGTGGGAAAGAGGCTTTGGAGCCGTTGACCAAAGAGTTCCCTCACCTCTACAACAAACACGATCTCGCGTTACCCGGCGAGCTCGAACCCTTCGCCAAGAAAGCCTCGGTCATGGCTGCGATAGACTACATCGTCTGCGAGAAGAGCGATGTCTTCATACCTTCTCACGGCGGGAACATGGGGCACGCGTTGCAAGGGCAGAGAGCTTACGCTGGTCACAAGAAGTATATCACTCCTAACAAGAGACATATGCTTCCTTACTTCATGAATGCCTCTCTGCCTGAATCGGAGTTTAATAGGATTGTGAAGGATCTTCATCGAGAGTCTTTGGGGCAGCCGGAGTTGAGAACGGGTAGAGGTGGTAAGGATGTTACTAAGCATCCTGTTTCAGAGTGTATGTGTTCAGATAGACAACAACAACAACAATAAGTCTCAAAGAGTGAGTGGTTCGTGCAGAGTATTCTTTTAGTTCTTTTTTTTTGGCCTTGATTTGGAGTATATATTATGCGTTTGTATTCTTTGAAGTGAGGTTATTTACGTGGGGGAAGTAGAATAGGGATGAGATTATGATATGATTCTTTAATTTGATTTATTTGAAACTATAATTATATATTACAGTGTTTGTATACGGTTATACTTGTACCATACATAAATAAAAAGCAACTTTTGACAACATTTAAGTATGGTTTCTCTTTTTGGCTAAAACGATGAGGTAACAATATTCCTTAAACCTGAGGATGATCTTTTTCTCCGAGGTAACTTTTTTTTGTTTTCTTTACTTTCACATTCCCTATGTGCTCATAGCTGCGTGACTTCTCAAGAAGTAAGTTACTCTCTACAAGACTACACACATGGGTTTGATTTTAATCTATAACTAGATTCTGACCCGCGCTTTGAAAGCGCGGGTTTATTTTTGTTTTTTTTTTTCAATTGACAAATATTTAGTATGTCACATTTTCATATATTTGTGTTTTATTTTATAAAAGACTTAAAAAATTTATCTTTATTTATCGTATTTCATTTTAAATGACTATTTATGTTAAAAAAATTAAACTTTATTTTTTTAATGAATTAAGTTGGTATAACTCTGATAAATTAATTTTATTATGGGGTTAATATTTTAATTAAAAAATTATATACTTTTAATAAAGATTTATACTTTTCAATAAAAAAATTCAATTATTTTTATGAATGCTTAAATTATATTAAGAAAAGAAAAAAATAATAATTAAGAATAGTTGAAAAAAAATTATTTGAACTTGGACTCAATGGTCCAAAGGAAAAAAAAAAGG
>NC_027751.1:3361358-3364482 GCF_000695525.1 Brassica oleracea var. oleracea
ATATTTGTGTTTTATTTTATAAAAGACTTAAAAATTTTATCTTTATTTATCGTATTTCATTTTAAATGACTATTTATGTTAAAAAAATTAAACTTTATTTTTTTAATGAATTAAGTTGGTATAACTCTGATAAATTAATTTTATTATGGGGTTAATATTTTAATTAAAAAATTATATACTTTTAATAAAGATTTATACTTTTCAATAAAAAAATTCAATTATTTTTATGAATGCTTAAATTATATTAAGAAAAGAAAAAAATAATAATTAAGAATAGTTGAAAAAAAATTATTTGAACTTGGACTCAATGGTCCAAAGGAAAAAAAAGGTGAGAATTGAATCTGATTTTTTAATAGGCCCAAATGGCCCAAGAGAGATTTGATTTGGGCTGGATCCAAAAATAATGACCCAATATAGATTTGTTATTAATATTACTTAATTGCCCTTAATGAAACATGCAATGTTAGTGAAGGAAACATGCCCCTAAGGTAATTATGACAATAGGATCCTGCTTTAATAGTATAGATATTTGGATTCTAATGGCGATTCTCGCAGATGAAGAAGTATCAGTTCATGGTACTTGTAGGCTGTGGATGGAGAAAAGGTTCCTGGATTCAGACAGATGTTGAATAATATCATTGATAAATGAACAACGATGAACATCTTCTAATGTTTTGTTGTTCATACATCAATCTTGTTTCTTTTGTCTGAAATAGGACTGGGCAAAAAATCCGGATCCGAAGAATTGAACCGAATCCGATCCGAAAAAGTTGTACCGAATCCGAACCGAAATTGATTATAAATATTCGAATAGGTTCAAAATTTTGGTATCTAGAGAACCGAAACCGAAACCGAACCCAACCCGAACAGAAATATTTCGGGTATCCGAATGTATCTGAATTAGATTTATATAGCTAAATATATTAGTTATTTATAAATTTAATATATAAAAAATTCAAAAAATATCTCTATAATATTATATGAGAAGTCAGTTTCTTATGTGTCGCGCTCATATTAACTTCCACGATGGTTGATTATATTTATACCCTTAATCGGTGTTCTAAAATACGGTCTAGGCGCCCGCTTAGGCGGCGTTTAGCGCTATACGGTAGCTAACCATACTGTTTTTATGTTATACAGTGTTTTATGCGGATTTATATAATTCGGACGAATAATAGCGTTTAGGCGGACATTATGCGGTGTACACGGACGTCTAGGCGGATTTTAAACATTAATATTCAAAAAAATAAACTATTAGTATTATTATTATATTTTATTAATGTTATTATTTTTATTACTTTTACTTATTTTATGTATCTATATGATTGTAGATATTAGTATAATTGTTGCAAAATCATTTTAAATTTATCATTTTTATATATTTAAAATGGCTTTAATTTTTATAATTTAAAACTATTTATATATGTTAAACTATATACTTACATAAAAGCCATGTTCCAAAAATCGGCCGCCTAGCCGCCTAGGCGGCCGCCTGGGCGCTACGCGTCACTCTTCCGCCCCGATTTATGCCAAATCGGTTAAAAAAATCGGATATCCGATTTTCTCCGCCTAGACCGCCTAAATGACCGCCTAGCCGCTCAAGCGGCCGCCTAACCGCCTAGGCGGCTGCCTAATCTATTTTTTTTTAATAATATTTTTATTTATTTATTTGATCTAAAATTTTATAAACATCATTTATATTCATAATTTTGATGAAAATTACACTATATTAAGTTTATATATTCTATTTGTGTGTGTTTATACAATTGTAAACATGAAAATGTATTAATGTTATACACAATTAAAGATTAACATGTTTTATAACATAGTAAACAGTCTAAAAATTTCGCCCCGCATAATTTCCGATTAATCCCCGATTTTCTCTTTAGGCGCTAGGCCCAACCCGACCGCCCGACTAGCGCCTAGCGCGTTCCCGAACAGGGCATAAAAGGGGATTTAAAATATATTTATGTTCAGTTTTCTCAAAAATAATGTATATATATATTAATCTTATACTTATATTTCATGTAAAAGTATATATCCGTATATACCCCGTTTAGGCGTCCGTCTATACGGCTAGGCGCTATACAATCATCTAACGCGTAATGAACGCCTAGCGCGTTTTAGAACACTGCCGTTAATGAATTAAAAATATTACATTTAAATACTATTATTGAATTTTTTATTTAGTTTCTTTTTTAAAATTTTCCAAATAACATATATAATAGAAAAACATTTATAAACTTTAAAAAACAAATTTAAACGAAAATATATGTATATATATAATATGATTTCATTAAAAAGGAAATTTCACAAAATTGAACTATTCCATTTAAAAATATTTTTAAATAACATAAAATATACTTTTGAAATAATAATATATTTCCTTATATCTATATTTTGTTAGATGAAAATATATATATTTTCATATAATGTGATTTCATAAAACAACATTCACAAACATAATCTCGATATTAAAAAAAATAAATTTTATTTCTTTTAAAAAATAATTTTAAAAAATACAAAAATATATATTTTAAAATTAATAGAAATAATTTTTATATATCTAACTATTTTCTTAGATGATTACATAAAATAATTAAGTAAAATAAACTGATATATGTTTAATTTATAATTAGTATTATTGAAATATTTTATTTATTTTTCGTATATTTAGTTGACTATAATATTTTTCAATTAGAGTAAAAAAATCTATAAATTATATTTTACTTATATAATATAATTTTTAAAATACAATCACACAATTTTTTTAAATTGCTTATTTTTAAGAGATGTTAAAAAATAAAAAGAATCAACAATAAATATCTTTGGATCAAATAATTAACAAATATTTTAAAATAACATAACACCAATACATTAACGAGGTAGATATATTATATTTTATCATTATTAAAAGGGCAAATCTCCAAAATAGCACATTTCTAAGTTTATATCACAAAAATAGCACTCAAAAACTAAAATGACCAAAATAGCACCTTTCTAAGTTTATCCTTTGAAAATTTTAATTTTTTTATTTTTCAAAATTTGAAATCTTATCCGCAAAACCTAATTTCTCAACTCTAAACCCTAAACCCTAAACTCTAAACCCTAAACCCTAAACCCT
>NC_027751.1:3365794-3366275 GCF_000695525.1 Brassica oleracea var. oleracea
GAGATATGATGTTAGATGATATGTGACTTTGGGGTTTAGGGATTTCATTCTCGGTGTTTAGGGTTAAGCGTTGTAAAATCGTTGTAAAAATAACACGGACCTGGTAACTTCGTCGTAAACGCGGGCCTGGTAACTTCGTCGTAAACGCGGGCCTGGTAAATTCGTCGTAAACCGACGTTTCGACGTAATTTCGTCGTAAATTAAAAAACGCGGGCCTAGTAACTTCGTCATAAATGAAAACGCGGGCCTGGTAACTTCGTCGTAATATTACGTCGCGTTTACGACGAATCCTTTTCTATATATTGAGACGCCGAGACGAAGCAGCCTCGTTCATTCCTCCCAAATTCCTCTCCTCTCCCTCTAAGGTACATTCTCTTTCCTCCTTTTTTTTTAAAGTTAGTTTAGGTTATTAATTAGTTAGGTAATTAGTTTAGCTGATTAGTTAGATAATTAGTTTAGGTGATTAGTTAGATGACGGAAT
>NC_027751.1:3367888-3379445 GCF_000695525.1 Brassica oleracea var. oleracea
GAGTTTACATCGAATGTTTACGAGTGATTAACATCGAAACATTTACGAGTGTTTTACATCGAAATGTTTACGAGTGATTCACAACGAATGTATTTACGTGTGCTTTACATCGTTTTAATTACGTGGGCTTTACGACGAAAGTTTACGTGTCGTTTACGACGAATCCTTTCCCTGCGCTTTACGAGGAATATATTTTGTCGTAAACGTAACGAGTCGTTTACGACGAAACCTCCGTTACGACGGACGTTTAACAACGAAACGTCTTTCGACGTTAATTCTTCGTAACACCCGGTTTACGACGAATTTACAACGAATACTGCCCTAGTAAAAAATATGTTTTCTTGTAGTGCAACATATAATTTGATAAATATTATGAAACTACATGCACATTTAAACGATAAAATAAAATTAATTTGATTTTACATAATTATAATAAAAAAATAATTATATTTCAGTTTGAATTTGAAAGAATATATGTAACTCAATATAATCACAACATGAGTGACTCGAATAATCCAACTTATATCTAAAATCATAAATTTAACTACAATAATAATATATAATTTTATAATAATAATTTATTTTATAAATGTAAATTATAAGATGACTCAAAAAATATTAACAAATGAAAATAAAATATTAACCAACTATTATAATTTAGTTCTTTTGTTAGATTTATATATATGCATGAGACTGTAGAATATTATCGTTATATTTTTTTATGTAATTTGGAATCAGACACTTTAGTTTATTTTATATTTCATTCTAAGCATAATATATCTTAATTTATACATAATATTCCTCAAATATATTGACATATCTAAGACAACAACCAACGTAAATGCAAATAAAAAAATTAAACATAATTTTAATATATTTAAAATTAAAAAAATATTATAGTTGAATTCAGAAAAATATATGCAATCTAATATACCCAAATAATAGCTAAATCGATTATAAAAACCAACATAACCGACTAGATATAACATATCTAAAATCATATGTTTAATAAAGTAATATAACATTGTTAATATAAATTATGCATACAAATTATAAATTAATTTAAAATTTAAATTAATTTAAAATTTAAAATAACTAACAATCAATTATAGTATATTTATTTTATAAATATTTATATATGTGCATGAGCACAGGAAAATCACATAGTATAAGATATTTAAGTTGTCCAAAATACTTGAAAATATATACAAATAGTTAAAATTAAAAGTGTAAAATAGCTAAACAATTCTAAAACACCAAATATTCAAACCAAACTAATTTTATATTAAGTTTAAATACTTTACCATATGTTATTCAAAGTTATATGTAAAATATAATTTTGTCTTAAAATTTTGAGAAATTTGAAGTATATAGTGTACGCGCTTGGTCTTCTTCTTGTTGATGCTTCTCACTTGAGAGTTAAAGAGAAGAAGAAGAAACAGCGAGAGTCAATTGACTGACTGTTCACCATGATTCAAGTGGGTCCATGTCTAAACGACGTCAGTCATTTTGAGATCTTCAGATTCTTTTTTTTTTGAGTAAATTAGCCCAAATACTAAAAGAAGACATAAATTAGGAATCTGCCGGACCGAATAATGATCCAGGTTGTGCCGAAAATACTTATAAGCATTTTTGAGAAAAAATGATTATACACAGTTCATAGACGAAAGAGTGATTCGATAGGGATATTAGAGTCTTTATAAATTGTGAAATGGTATTTGCCTAAATTGGCGATAAGTTGCGTGTATGGAGTGCAATTTCACTTTTTTTCCTCCTTTCCCACTAATTAATTAGTTGATAACTCGTTACCGCTTATGTTTTTGTTAAAATGATGGAGTTTATCTTGTAACTTATCTATTATACAATTTTTGAAGTCGTGATTTATAGATAGCATCTTCTTCACTATGCAAAATTGGAGATCAGAATCATGTCACTCATTCCATAAATTGCAGTTAACAAAGAAAAGGGTCTCCACTTGTTCTATCTGCCTTTCTATGCATAATAAGCAAGGATTAGTTGTACTATGATGTAAAATAAAGTTACGTGGAATTTCATCCTAGTTTAATATTCAGATCCATATGTAAATTACTGAAACAAGTCTCTCAAATGGGGAAATAATTGTTACCAACTACAATAAAAAATAGAATGTGTGTACCTATTACTCCAATGCTAATAATTAACAACTTGATTACACAAATACAAAGGAGAGATGAACGCAAGAAGTAGTGAGTAGTTAATTAAACTACCCCAAAAGCTTTTTTTCTTTCTTTTTTTGAATAAATGTTAATAATTTATAAGTATAAATAAATTTATATAAATAAGAAACTATTATCATATTGTTTTTTTTGAGCAAACTTATTGTTTGTGTTTATATTCACAATGATATTATCTTTATATTTTATTAACACTTAATATATTTATGATGAGATTTAGTAATATTATATCTAAAACCAAATTTAAGTTATATACAATATATATTATATACACCAAATAATATAATAAAATTAATATAAATGTCAAATTTAAAAACTAACAATTAATGTCTATACACTAAAATCAAATATTTTCTTATCTTACAATAAATACATCTTAAAATAGAAAATCTAAATGAGGAAACTTTTATAAATTAATATCTCTACAAATTAATAAAATTTCAAAGTCCCAACATTGTTAAATTATAGAGGTTCTACTCTAATAGTATAGATTCTAAAGATGTAGTATAGATTCTAAAGATGTAATGATCAAAACTATATTTCTAAATTTATAATTAAATTAAATATAATTTCAAACACAAAATTGATGTAATAATAAAAATTGATATTAAAAAAAACAAAAAATTCAGTCGACGGGAAAATATATAGATATTTTTACTATTAAAAGATGATTATTCTAAAAAAATCTAATATGAAATTGCTGGACCTTTTTATTAGAAACTTAACATGTCTTTTTTATTTGATATTTGTCTTATTAAAACAAGATCTTTCAATATTAATTTCTATATATTCACCAATTAATAATCAAAAGGATATTAACAATATTTAAGAATCACTCTCTCTCACACACACATATATATATATATATATATATATATATATATATATATATATATATATATATACATTAACAACAGCCACGTTATGTAACCTACATTGTTTTTTTTTTCTTCAGACGGCTATTCTATTACTCAAGCTTGAGGTGGTCTGGGAAACCAGACCGGAACAGAACAACCAATGTAATACAATTCTCTATGGAAGGATCTCGCTATCTTAGGTAGTGAATCAGACGATACATTTTCCTGACGAGGTACAAAAACAATCGAGAACTCCGTGAATCTTGCTTTCAACTTCATAAACTCCTCCAGCTCAGTAGAGAAGCTCGACCATGCTCCCGGGTCTTTGGTCATCGTGATTAATTCCTTGCAGTCAGTCCCAAAAGATTGACATGTCGATACCTGTAGCATACACTCCGTTGCCCACAATAAAGCTTCCAATTCAAAATGCAGTGGTGAGATTCGACGTCGTTGATTTCTTGCTCCCAATAGTTGCAACACTCCACTTGAACTTACCCATGTCCACCCATAACCACTAAAGAATGGATCATGTGTCCATGATCCATCTATTCGCTCAGATCATCCACGTTATGTCAATTTCAAAGTTTAGTTAATGAAATAAGGTAAATAACGTTACTAAAAATCATGTCTTTACCTTCATAGAAAATATAGAATCACATAATATAAGTACATTATATTATGCCATTTTGACATATAAAAGTGATATCAACATACGAGAACTGAATAAATTTGAAAAATGCATATGAAGTTAGAGCTCTAACTATGTGATTCTATATTTTCTATGAAGGTAAAGACATGATTTTTAGTAACGTTATTTACCTTATTTCGCTAAATAAACTTTGAAATAGACATAGACTTACAGCTTATCATTCGATTTATATAGATGTATTATAATGCAAAGGGGAATAATATATTATTTATTAGATCTCTATTTGATGACCAATGTTAATGGATGATTTAAGAGCTCTTTTTTTTTAAGAACACGTAGGATTTATTATTCAATATATATTTTTTGTTTATTGGTATTTTGAAACAATGTAGGTTACATAACGTGGCTGTTGTTAATGAATATATATTCAGGTACGCTCAAATGCATTCTCTCTAAGAAATTGCTAATTGATTAGAGAATTCACATTGAGAGGGTAAATAAACAAGCAC
Organism: Brassica oleracea var. oleracea; assembly: GCF_000695525.1. NCBI lineage: Eukaryota > Viridiplantae > Streptophyta > Magnoliopsida > Brassicales > Brassicaceae > Brassica > Brassica oleracea. Next base: position 3,372,117 of record NC_027751.1, read on the forward strand.
GGTAATGAGGTTTAGTAAATGCAAATTAACCAAAAGCACAGAGTGAATTTTTCGGTAAATGATGTATAGAGTGAAGCCTATGATATTTAGTGTTGTTTTAAAATTTCTAAACATATTCTACATTTGTATTAATTTATATTAAACTCTCTTTCATGGTACATGGACATCTTTTTAATTTTTTGTCAATTAATTTAGTAAAACTTCATAATACTCTCTAAATTGGTGCACTAACCACTATAAAATCGTTATTTTCTAAAGAAACGGAGACAAAAAAAGTTCCAAACCTCTTTGACCTTCATAATATGTTAGTGAATGATATAACTATGCATTAAAATAGTATTTTCACATTTTTAAAATTTTCTCAAAATCTATGTGTTTAACCCCTACGAAAATATCGAGTTTTTCGGTAAATGTTCTATATACTGAAGCCTATGATCTTTCTTGTTGTTTTAAAATTTCTAAACACATTCTACGTTTATATTAATGTATATTAAACACTCTTTGATGGTACATGGGCTCCGTTTTATTTGTTTGTCAATTAATTTAGTAAAACTTCATAATACTCCATAAATTGGTGGATTAACCACTATAAAATCGCTATTCTCTAGAAAAAACAGAGACAACAAAGGTTCCAAACCACGTTGAACTTCATTATATGTTAGTGAATGATGCAACTATGCATTAAAAAAGTATTTTCATATTTTTGAATTTTTTTTCAAAATCTATGTGTTAACCCCTACGGAAATATTGAATTTTTCGGTAAATGCTTTGTATACTTAAGCCTATTATATTTAGTGTTGTTTTAAAATTTCTAAACACATTTTACATTTGTATTAATGTATATTAAACTCTCTTTCATAGTACATGGGCATCTTTTTATTTTTTTGTCAATTAATTTAGTAGAACTTCATAATACTTCCTAAATTGGTATACTAATCACTATAAAATCGTTATTCTCTAGGAAAACGGAGACAAAAAAAATTCTAAACCTCTTTGACTTCATCATATGTTATTGAATGATGCAACTATGCATTAAAACTGTATTTTTATTTTTTGAATTTTTCTCAAAATCTATGTGTTAACCAACCCCCTACCAAAATATTGAATTTTTCGGTAAATGCTCTATATACTGAAGCCAATGATCTTTAGTGTTGTTTAAAAATTTCTAAACACATTCTACATTTGTATTAATGTATATTAAACTCTCTTTCATGGTAAATGGACATCATTTTAATTATTTGTCAATTAATTTAGTAAAACTTCAAAATACTCCATAAATTGGTGGACCAACCACTATAAAATCACTATTTTCTAGAGAAACGGAGACAACAAAAGTTCTAAACCTCTTTGACTTCATCATATGTCAGTGGATGATGCAACTATGCATTAAAACTGTATTTTTATTTTTTTGAATTTTTCTCAAAATCTATGTGTTAACCCTTTCGAAAATATTGAATTTTCCGGTAAATGCTCTATATACTAAAGCCTATGATCTTTAGTGTTGTTTTAAAATTCCTAAACATATTCTAAATAGTATTAATGTATATTAAACTCTCTTTCATGGTTCATGCGCATCGTTTTAATTTGGTCAATTAATTTAGTAAAACTTCATAAAACTCCCTAAATTAGTGGACAAACCACTATAAAATTGCTATTTTCTAGAGAAACGGATACAACAAAAGTTCTAAACCTCTTTGACCTTCATCATATGTTAGTGAAAGATGAAACTATGCATTAAAACTGTATTTTAATATTTTTGAATTTTTCTCAAAATATATGTGTTAACCCTTACGAAAATAGTGAATTTTCGGTAAATGTTCTATATACTGAAGCCTATGATATTTAGTGTTGTTTTAAAATTTATAAACACATTCTACATTTGTATTAATGTATATTAAACTCTCTTTCATGGTTCATGCGCATCGTTTTAATTTGGTCAATTAATTTAGTAAAACTTCATAAAACTCCCTAAATTAGTGGACAAACCACTATAAAATTGCTATTTTCTAGAGAAACAAAACAGAGACAACTGAGGTTCCAAACCTCTTTGTCCTTCATCATATGCTAGTGAAGGATGAACTAAGCATTAAAACAGTATTTTCATATTTATAATTTTTTCTCAAAATCTATGTGTTAACCCCAAAGAAAATATTGGATTTTTCGGTATATGTTCTATATACTGAAGCCAATGATCTTCAGTGTTGTTTTAAAATTTCTAAACACATTTTACATTTCTATTAATGTATATTAAACTCTCTATCATGGTACATGGGCATCTTTTTAATTTGTTGTCAATTAATTCAGTAAAACTTCAAAATACTCCCTAAATTGGTGGACCAACCACTATAAAATCTCTATTTTCTAGAGAAACGGAGACAACAAAAGTTCTAAACCTCTTTGACTTCATCACATGTTAGTGAAGGATGCAACTATGCATTAAAACTGTATTTTCATTTTTTTGAATTTTTTTTCAAAATCTACGTGTTAACCCCTACGAAAATATTGAATTTTTCGGTAAATGCTCTATATACTGAAGCATATGATCTTTAGTGTTGTTTTAAAATTTCTAAACACATTATACATTTGTATTACTGTATATTAAACACTCTTTCATGGTACATGGACATCTTTTTAATTTCTTGTCAATTAATTTAGTAAAACTTCATAATACTTCATAAATTGGTGGACCAACCACTATCAAATAGTTATTTTCTAAAGAAACGGAGACAACAAAAGTTCCAAACCTCTTTGACCTTCAACATATGTTAGTGAAGGATGCAACTACGCATTAAAACAATATTTTCATTTTTTTTATTTTTTCTCAAAATCTATGTGTTAACCCCAAAGAAAATATTGGATTTTTCGGTATATGTTCTATATACTGAAGCCAATGATCTTCAGTGTTGTTTTAAAATTTCTAAACACATTTTACATTTCTATTAATGTATATTAAACTCTCTATCATGGTACATGGGCATCTTTTTAATTTGTTGTCAATTAATTCAGTAAAACTTCAAAATACTCCCTAAATTGGTGGACCAACCACTATAAAATCTCTATTTTCTAGAGAAATAAAGACAAGAGAAGTTCCAAACCTGTTTGACCTTCATCATATGTTATTAAAGGATGAAACTATGCATTAAAACGGTATTTTAATATTTTTGAATTTTTCTCAAAATCTATGTGTGACTGACCACTACGAAAATAGTGAATTGTTTCGGTAAATGCTCTATATACTGAAGCCTATGATATTTAGAGTTTTTTAAAAATTTCTAAACACATTCTACATTTGTATTAACGTATATTAAACTCTCTTTCATGGTATATGGGCATCATTTTAATTTTTTGTCAATTAATTTAGTAAAACTTCATAATACTCTCTAAATTGGTGGACTAACCACTACAAAATCGTTCTTATCTAGAAAAAAAGAGACAACAGAGGTTCCAAACCTCTTTGACCTTCATCATATGTTAGTGAAGGATGAACTATGCATTAAAACATTATTTTCATATTTTTAAAATTTTCTCAAAATATATGTGTTCCCTACGAAAATTTTGAGTTTTTCTGTAAAAGTTCTATATACTGAAGCCCATGATCTTTCGTGTTGTTTTAAAATTTCTAAGCACATTCTACATTTGTATTAATGTATATTAAACACTCTCTCATGGTACATGAGCATCTTTTTATATTTTTGTCAATTAATTTAGTAACACTTCATAATACTCCCTAAATTGGTGGACCAAACACTATAAAATTGTTATTTTCTAAAGAAACGGAGACAACAAAAGTTCCAAACCTCTTTGACCTTCATCATATGTTAGTGAATGATACAAATATGCATTAAAACAGTATTTTCATTTATTTTTATTTTTTCTCAAAATCGATGTGTTAACCCCTACGAAAATATTGAATTTTTCGGTAATTGCTCTATATACTGAAGCATATGATCTTTAGTGTTATTTTAAAATTTCTAAACAGTTTCTACATTTGTATTAATGTATATTAAACTGTCTTTCACGGTACATGGACATCTTTTTTAATTTTCTTGTCAATTAATTTAGTAAAACTTCATAATACTGCCTAAATTGGTGGACTAACCACTACAAAATCGTTCTTATCTAGAAAAAAAGAGACAACAGAGGTTCCAAACCTCTTTGACCTTCATCATATGTTAGTGAAGGATGAACTATGCATTAAAACATTATTTTCATATTTTTAAAATTTTCTCAAAATATATGTGTTCCCTACGAAAATTTTGAGTTTTTCTGTAAAAGTTCTATATACTGAAGCCCATGATCTTTCGTGTTGTTTTAAAATTTCTAAGCACATTCTACATTTGTATTAATGACTCTTTCACGGTATATGGGCATCGTTTTATTTTTTTGTCAATTAATTTAGTAATACTTCATAATACTCCATAAATTGGTGGATTAACCACTATAAAATCGCTATTCTCAAGAAAAAACAGAGACAACGAAGGTTCCAAACCTCGTTGAACTTCATCTTATGTTAGTGAATGAGGCAACTATACTTTAAAAAAAGTATTTTCATATTGTTGAATTTTTTTCAAAATCTATGTGCTATTGAAATATTGAATTTTCCGGTAAATACTCTATATACTGAAGCCTATGATATTTACTGTTGTTTTAAAATTTCTAAACACATTTTACATTTGTATTAATGTATATTAAACTCTCTTTCATAGTACAAGGGCGTCTTTTTATTTTGTTTTCAATTAATTCAGTAAAACTTCAAAATACTCCCTAAATTGGTGGACCAACAACTATAAAATCTCTATTTTCTAGAGAAACGGAGACAACAAAAGTTCTAAACCTCTTTGACTTCATCACATGTTAGTGAAGGATGCAACTATGCATTAAAACTGTATTTTCATTTTTTTGAATTTTTTTTCAAAATCTATGTGTTAACTAACCCCTACGAAAATATTGATTGTTTCGGTAAATGCTCTATATACTGAAGCATATGATCTTTAGTGTTGTTTTAAAATTTCTAAACACATTCTACATTTGTATTAATGTATATTAAACTCTCTTTCACGGTACATGGACATCGTTTTAATTTTTTTGTCAATTAATTAATAAAACTTCATAATACTGCCTAAATTGGTAGAGTAACCACTATAAAATCGTTATTTTCTAAAGAAACGGAGACAACAAAAGTTCCAAACCTCTTTGACCTTCATCATATGTTAGCGAATGATGCAACTACGCATTAAAATAGTATTTTCATTTTTATTTTATTTTTTCTCAAAATCTATGTGTATTGGATTTTTTGGTAAATACTCTATATACTGAAGCCTATGATATTTAGTGTTGTTTTAAAATTTCTAAACACATTTTACATTTGTATTAATATATATTAAACTCTCTTTCATAGTACAAGGGCATCGTTTTATTTTTTTGTCAATTAATTTAGTAAAACTTCAAAATACTCCCTAAATTGGTGGACCAACCACTATAAAATCTCTATTTTCTAGAGAAACGGAGACAACAAAAGTTCTAAACCTCTTTGACTTCATCACATGTTAGTGAATTATGCAACTATGCATTAAAACTGTATTTTTATTTTTTTTTATTTTTTTTCAAAATCTATGTGTTAACCCCTACGAAAATATTGATTTTTCGGTAAATGCTCTATATACTGAAGCATATGATCTTTATTGTTGTTTTAAAATTTTAAACACATTCTACATTTGTACTAATGTATATTAAACTCTATTTCATGGTACATGGACATCTTTTTAATTTGTTGTCAATTAATTTAGTAAAAGTTCATTATACTCTCTAAATTGGTGGACTAACCACTATAAAATCCCTATTTTCTAGAGAAACAGAGACAACAAAAGTTCCAAACCTGTTTGACCTTCATCATATGTTATTAAAGGATGAAACTATGAATTAACACTGTATTTTAATATTTTTGAATTTTTCTCAAAATCTATGTGTTGACTGACCCCTACGAAAATAGTGAATTTTTTCGGTAAATGCTCTATATACTGAAGCCTATGATATTTAGTGTTTTTTAAAAATTTCTAAACACATTCTACATTTGTATTAATGTATATTAAACTCTCTTTCATGGTATATGGCATCGTTTTAATTTTTTGTCGATTAATTTTGCAAACTTCATAATACTCTCTAAATTGGTGGACTAACCACTACAAAATCGTTATTCTCTAGAAAAAAGAGACAACAGAGGTTCCAAACCTCTTTGACATTCATCATATGTTAGTGAAGGATGAACTATGCATTAAAACAATATTTTTCTATTTTTAAATTTTTCTCAAAATATATGTGTTAACCCCTACGAAAATTTTGAGTTTTTCTGTAAAAGTTCTATATACTGAAGCCTATGATCTTTCGTACTATTTTAAAATTTCTAAACACATTCTACATTTGTATTAATGTATATTAAACACTCTTTCATGGTACATGGGCATCGTTTTATTTTTTTGTCAATTAATTTAGTAAAACTTCATAATACTCCCTAAATTGGTGGACCAACCACTATAAAATTGTTATTTTCTAAAGAAACGGAGACAACAAAAGTTTCAAACCTCTTTGACCTTCATCATATGTTAGTAAATTATGCAAATATGCATTAAAACAGTATTTTCATTTTTTTTTATTTTTTATCAAAATCGATGTGTTAACCCCTACGAAAATATTGAATTTTTCGGTAAATGCTCTATATACTGAAGCATATGATCTTTAGTGTTATTTTAAGATCTCTAAACACATTCTACATTTGTATTAATGTATATTAAACTCTCTTTCATGGTACATGGACATCATTTTAATTTTTTTGTCAATTAATTTAGTAAAACTTCATAATACTACCTAATATGTTGGAGTAACCACTATAAAATCGTTATTTTCTAAAGAAACGGAGACAACAAAAGTTTCAAACCTCTTTGACCTTCATCATATGTTAGTAAATTATGCAAATATGCATTAAAACAGTATTTTCATTTTTTTTTATTTTTTATCAAAATCGATGTGTTAACCCCTACGAAAATATTGAGTTTTTCGGTAAATGTTCTATATACTGTAGCCTATGATCTTTCTTGTTGTTTTAAAATTTCTAAACACATTCTACATTTGAATTAATGTATATTAAAAACTTTTTCATGGTACATGAGCATCTTTTTTATTTTTTTGTCAATTAATTTAATAAATCTTCATAATACTCGCTAAATTGGTGGACGAACCACTATAAAATTGTTATTTTCTAAAGAAGCGGAGACAAAAAAGTTCCAAACCTCGTTGAACTTCATCATATGTTAGTGAATGATGCAACTATGCATT
>NC_027751.1:3379494-3391356 GCF_000695525.1 Brassica oleracea var. oleracea
AAATATTGAATTTTTCGGTAAATGCTTTGTATACTTAAGCCTATGATATTTAGTGTTGTTTTAAAATTTCTAAACACATTTTACATTTGTATTAATGTATATTAAACTTTCTTTCATAGTACATAGGCATATTTTTATTTTTGTTCGTCAATTAATTTAGTAGAACTTCATAATACTCCCTAAATTGGTAGACTAATCACTATAAAATCGCTATTCTCTAGGAAAACGGAGACAACAAAAGTTCTAAACCTCTTTGACTTCATCATATGTTATTAAGGGATGAAACTATGCATTAAAATTGTATTTTCATATTTTAAGTTTTTCAATTAATTTAGTAAAACTTCATAATACTCCCTAAATTGGTAGACTAATCACTATAAAATCGCTATTCTCTAGGAAAACGGAGACAACAAAAGTTCTAAACCTCTTTGACTTCATCATATGTTATTAAGGGATGAAACTATGCATTAAAATTGTATTTTCATATTTTAAGTTTTTCAATTAATTTAGTAAAACTTCAAAATACTCCATAAATTGGTGGACCAACAACTATAAAATCACTATTTTCTAGAGAAACGTAGACAACAAAAGTTCTAAACCTCTTTGACTTCATCATATGTTATTAAGGGATGAAACTATGCATTAAAATTGTATTTTCATATTTTAAGTTTTTCAATTAATTTAGTAAAACTTCAAAATACTCCATAAATTGGTGGACCAACAACTATAAAATCACTATTTTCTAGAGAAACGTAGACAACAAAAGTTCTAAACCTCTTTGACTTCATCATATGTTATTAAGGGATGAAACTATGCATTAAAATTGTATTTTCATATTTTAAGTTTTTCAATTAATTTAGTAAAACTTCAAAATACTCCATAAATTGGTGGACCAACAACTATAAAATCACTATTTTCTAGAGAAACGTAGACAACAAAAGTTCTAAACCTCTTTGACTTCATCATATGTTATTGAAGGATGCAACTATGCATTAAAACTGTATTTTCATTTTTTTGAATTTTTCTCAAAATCTATGTGTTAACCAACACCCTACGAAAATATTGAATTTCTCGGTAAATGCTCTATATACTGAAGCCAATGACATTTAGTGTTGTTTAAAAATTTCTAAACACATTCTACATTTGTATTAATGTATTTTAAACTCTCTTTCATGGTAAAGGGGCATCATTTTAATTATTTTTCAATTAATTTAGTAAAACTTCAAAATACTCCATAAATTGGTGGACCAACAACTATAAAATCACTATTTTCTAGAGAAACGTAGACAACAAAAGTTCTAAACCTCTTTGACTTCATCATATGTTATTAAGGGATGAAACTATGCATTAAAATTGTATTTTCATATTTTAAGTTTTTCAATTAATTTAGTAAAACTTCATAATACTCCCTAAATTGGTGGACTAACCACTATAAAATCGTTATTTTCTAAAGAAACGGAGACAACAAAAGTTCCAAACCTCTTTGACCTTCATAATAGGTTATTGAATGATATAACTATGCATTAAATTAGTATTTTCATATTTTTAAAGTTTTCTCAAAATCTAAGTGTTAACCCCTACGAAAATATTGAATTTTTCGGTAAATGCTCTATATACTGAAGCCTATGATCTTTAGTGTTGGTTTAATATTTCTAAACACATTCTACATTTATATTAATGTATATTAAACACTATTTCACGGTACATGGGCATCGTTTTATTTTTTTGTCAATTAATTTAGTAAATCTTTATAATACTCCCTAAATTGGTGGATTAACCACTATAAAATCGCTATTCTCTAAAAAAAAACAGAGACAAGAAAGGTTCCAAACCTCGTTGAACTTCATCATATGTTAGTGAATGATGAAACTATGCATTAAAAAATTATTTTCATATTTTTGATTTTTTTTTCAAAATCTATGTGTTAACCCCTACGAAAATATTGAATTTTCGGTAAATACTCTGTATACTGAAGCCGATGATATTTAGTGTTTTTTCAAAATTTCTAAACACATTTTACATTTGTATTAATGTATATTAAACTCTCTTTCATAGTACATTGGCATCATTTTATTATTTTGTCAATTAATTTAGTAATACTTCAAAATACTCCCTTAGTTGGTGGACCAACCACTATAAAATCGCTATTTTCTAGAGAAACGGAGACAACAAAAGTTCTAAACCTCTTTGACTTCATCATATGTTAGTGAAGGATGCAACTATGCATTAAAACTGTATTTTCATTTTTTTTGAATTTTTCTCAAAATATATGTGTCCCCCCACGAAAATATTGAATTTTTCGGTAAATGCTCAATATAATAAAGCATATGAATCCATGTGTCCCTACAGAAATCCAAAATCCATGTGTTAACCCCTAAGAAAATATTTAATTTTTCGGTAAATGCTCTATATACTGAAGCCAATGATCTTTAGTGCTGTTTTAAAATTTCTAAACACATTCTACATTTGTATTAATGTATATTAAACTCTCTTTCATGGTACATGGGCATCGTTTTAATTATTTGTCAATTAATTTAGTAAAACTTCAAAATACTCCCTAAATTGGTGGACCAACCACTATAAAATCGCTATTTTCTAGAGAAACGGAGTCATCAAAAGTTCTAAACCTCTTTGACTTCATCATATGTTAGTGAAGGATGAAATTATGCATTGAAACTTCAATATATTGATTTTTTTGGTAAACGCACTATATACTGAAGCCTATGATCTTTAGTGTAATTTTAAAATTTCTAAACACATTCTACATTTATATTAATGTATATTAAACTCTCTTTCATGGTTCATGGGCATCATTTTAATTTTGTCAATTAATTTAGTAAAACTTCATAATTCTCCCTAAATTGGTAGACTAACCACTATAAAATCGCTATTTTCTAGAGAAATGGAGACAACAAAAGTTTCAAACCTCTTTGACCTTCATCATATGATAGTTAATGATGCAAATATGCAATAAAACGATATTTTCATATTTTTGAAATTTTCTCAAAATCTATGTGTTTAATCCCTACGAAAATATTGATTTTTCCGGTAAATGCTCTATATACTGAAGCCAATGATCTTTAGTGTAGTTTTAAAATTTCTAAACACATTCTACATTTGTATTAATGTATATTAAACTCTCTTTTATGGTACGTGGACATCTTTTAAATTTTTTTGTCAATTTAATTTAGTAAAACTTCATAATACTCCCTATTTTGGTGGACTAACCACTATAAAATCGTTATTTTCTAAAGAAACGGAGACAACAGAAGTTCCAAACCTCTTTGACCTTCATAATATGATAGTGAATGATGCAACTATGCATTAAAACAGCATTTTCATATTTTAAAGTTTTCTCAAAATCTATGTGTTAACCCCGACGAAAATATTGAGTTTTTTGGTAAATGTTCTATATACAGAAACCTATGATCTTTCGTGTTGTTTTAAAATTTCTAAACACATTTTACATTTGTATTAATGTACATTAAACACTATTTCATGGTACATGAGCGTCGTTTTAATTTTTTGTCAATTAATTTAGTAAAACTTAATAATACTCCCTAAATTGGTGGACTAACAACTATAAATCGCTATTCTCTAGAAAAACAGGCACAACAAAGGTTCCAAACCTCGTTAAACTTCATCATATGTTAGTGAATGATGCAACTATGCATTAAAAATTTATTTTCATAGTTTTGAAATTTTTACAAAATCTATGCGTTAATCCTACGAAAATATTGAATTTTTCGGTAAATGCTCTATATACTGAAGCATATGATCTTTACTGTTGTTCAAAAATTTCTAAATACATTCTACATTTATATTAATGTATATTAAACTCTCTTTTATGGTACATGGGTATCTTTTTAATTTTTTGTCAATTAATTTAGTTAAACTTCATAATACTCCCTAAATTGGTGGACTAACCACTATAAATTCGTTATTTTCTAAATAAAGGAGGCAATAAAAGTTTCAAACCTCTTTTACCTTCATCATATGTTAGTGAAGGATGCAACTATGCATTAAAACAGTATTTTCATTTTTTTTTGAATTTTTCTCAAAATTTATGTGTCCCTTCAAATATATTGAGATTTTCGGTAAATATTTTATATACTGAAACCTATGTTCTTTGGTGTTGTTTTAAAAAATTTAAACACATTCTACATTTGTATTAATGTATATTAAATTCTCTTTCAAGGTACATGAGCATCGTTTTAATTTTTTGTCAATTAATTTAGTTAAACTTCATAATACTCCCTAAATTGGTGGACTAACCACTATAAAATCGCTATTTTCTAGAGAAACGGAGACAACAAAAGTTTGAAAGCTCTTTGACCTTCATTATATGTTTTTGAAAGATGAAACTATGCATTAAAACAGTATTTTTATATATTTGAATTTTTCTCAAAATCTATGTGTTAACCCCTACGAAAATATTGATTTTTCGGTAAATGCTCTATATACTGAAGCCAATGATCTTTAGTGTTGTTTAAAAATTTCTAAACACATTCTACATTTGTATTAATGTATATTAAACTCTCTTTCAAGGTACATGGGCATCGTTTTAATTTTTTGTCAATTAATTTAGTAAAACTTCATAATACTCCCTAAATTGGTGGACTAGCTACTACAAAATCGCTATTCTCTAGAAAAAAGGAGACAACCGAGGTTCCAGACATCTTTGACCTTCATCATATGTTAGTGAATGATAAACTATGCATTAAAACACTATTTTCATATTTTTTAATTTTTCTCGAAATCTACGTGTTAACCCCAACGAAAATATTGAGTTTTTCGGTAAATGTTCTATGTACTGAATCCTATGATCTTTCGTGTTGTTTTAAAATTTCTAAACACATTCTATATTTGTATTAATGTATATTAAACACTCTTTCATGTTACATTGGCATCGCTTTGATTTTTTGTCAATTAATTTAGTAAGACTACATAATACTCCCTAAATTGGTGGACTAACCACTATAAAATCAAAATTCTCTAGAAAACAGTGACAACAAAGGTTCCAAACCTCGTTGAACTTCATCATATGTTACTGAATTATGCAACTATGCATTTAAACAGTATTATCATATTTTTGAGTTTTTTACAAATTCTATGTGTTAACTCCCTACGAAAATATTGAATTTTTCGCTAAATGCTCTATATACTGAAGCATATGATCTTTACTGTTGTTTTAAAATTTCTAAACACATTCTACATTTGTATTAATGAATATTAAACTCTTTTTCATGGTACATGGGTATCTTTTTTATTTTTGTCAATTAATTTAGTAAAACTTCATAATACTCCCTAAATTGGGAGACTAACCACTATAAAATCGTTATTTTCTAAAGAAACGGAGAAAACAAAAGTTTCAAACCTCTTTAAGCTTCATTATATGTTACTGAAGGATGTAAAAATGCATTAATACCGTATTTTCATTTTATTTTTTGATTTTTTCTCAAGATCTATGTGTCCCTACAAAAATATTGAATTTTCGGTAAATTTTTAATATACTGAAACCTATGTTCTTTGGTGTTGTAAAATTTTTAAATACATTCTACATTTGTATTAATATATATTAAATTCTCTTTCATGGTACATGGGCATCGTTTTAATTTTTTGTCAATTAATTTAGTAAAACTTCATAATACTTCCTAAATTGGTGGACTAACCACTATAAAATCGCAATTTTCTAGAGAAACAGAGACAACAAAAGTTATAAACCTCTTTGACTTCATCATATATTAGTGAAGGATACAACTATGCATTAAAACTGTATTTTTATAGTTTTGAATTTTTCTCAAAATCTATGTGTTAACCCCTTACAAAAATATTGAATTTTTCGGTAAATGCTCTATATACAGAAGTCAATGATCTTTAGTATTGTTTTAAAATTTTTTAACACATTCTACATTTGTATTAATGTATATTAAATTCTCTTTCATGGTACATGGGCATCTTTTTAATTTTTTGTCAATTAATTTAGTAAAACTTCATAATACTCCATAAATTGGGAGACTAACCACTATAAAATCGTTATTTTCTAAAGAAACGGAGACAACAAAAGTTTCAAACCTCTTTCACCTTCATAATATGTTAGTAAATGATGCAACTATGCATTAAAACTGTATTTTCATTTTTTTGAATTTTTTTCAAAATCTATGTGTTAACCCGTAAGAAAATATTAAATTTTTCGGTAAATGCTCTATATACTGAAGCCTATGATCTTTAGTGTTGCTTTAAAAGTTCTAAACACGTTTTACATTTGTATTAATGTATACGAAATTCTCTTTCACGGTACATAGGCATCATTTTAACTTTGTCAATTAATTTAGTAAAACTTCATAATACTCTCTTAATTGGTGGAATAACCACTGTAAAATCGCTATTGTCTAGAAAAACGGAGACAATAAAGATTCCAAACTTCTTTGACCTTCATAATACGTTAGTTAAGGATGAACTATGCATTAAAACAGTATTTTCATATTTTAAAATTTTATTAAAATCTTTCTGTTAACTAACCCCTACGAAAATATTGAGTTTTTCGGTAAATATTCTGTATACTGAAACCAATAATCTTTAGTGTTGTTTTAAAATTTCTAAACAAATTCTACATTTGTATTAATGTATATTAAACTCTCTTTCATGGTACATGGGCATCGTTTTAATTTTTTGTCAATTAATTTAGTAAAACTTCATAATACTCCCTAAATTGGTGGACTAACCACAATAAAATCGTTATTTTCTATAGAAACGGAGACAACAAATGTTTCAAACCTCGTTGAACTTCATCATATGTTAGTGAAGGATGCAACTATGCATTAAAACAATTTTTTGATTTTTTGATTTTTTCTCAAAATCCATGTGTCCCTACAAAAATATTGAATTTTTCGGTAAATGTTTTATATACTGAAGCCTATGTTCTTTAGTGTTTTTTTAATATTTTTAAACAGATTCTATATTTGTATTAATATATATTAAACTCTCTTTCATGGTAGGTGGGCATCGTTTTAATATTTTGTCAATTAATTTAGTAAAACTTCAAAATACTCCCTAAATTGATGGATTAACCACTATAAAATCGCTATTATCTAGAGAAACGGAGACAACAAAAGTTCTAAACCACTTTGACTTTATTATATGTTAGTGAAGGATGCAACTATGCATTAAAACTGTATTTTCATATTTTTGAATTTTTCTCAAAATCTACGTGTAAATGCTCTATATACTGAAGCCTATGATCTTTAGTGTTATTTTAAAACACATTCTACATTTGTATTAATGTATATTAAACTCACTTTCATGGTACATGGGTATCATTTTAATTTTTTGTCAATTAATTTAGTAAAACTTCATAATACTCCCAAAATTGGTGGACTAACCAATATAAAATCGTTATTTTCTAAAGAAATGGAGACAACAAAAGTTCCAAACCTCTTTGACCTTCATCATATGTTAGTGAAGGATGCAACTATGCATTAAAACAGTATTTTCATGTTTTTTTAATTTTTCTCAAAATCTATATATCCCTACAAAAATATTGAATTTTTCGGTAAATGTTTTATATACTGAAACCTATGTTCTTTGATGTTGTTTTAAAATTTTTAAACACATTCTACATTTGTATTAATGTATATTAAACTCACTTTCATGGTACATGGGTATCATTTTAATTTTTTGTCAATTAATTTAGTAAAACTTCAAAATATTTCCTAAATTGGTGGACCAACCACTATAAAATCGTTATTTTCTAGAGAAACGGAGACAACAAAAGTTATAAACCTCTTTGATTTCATCATATGTTAGTGAAGGATGCAACTATCCATTAAAATTGTATTTTCATTTTTTTGAGTTTTTCTCAAAATCTATGTGTTAACCCCACGAAAATATTGAATTTTTCGGTAAATGCTCTATATACTGAAGCCTATGATCTTTAGTGTTGTTTTAAAATTTCTAAACACATTCTATATTTTTATTAATGTACATTAAACTCTGTTTCATGGTTCATGAATATTAAACTATGTTTCATGGTTCATGGGCATCGTTTTAATTTTTTCAATTAATATAGTAAGACTTCGTAATACTCCCTAAATTGGTGGACTAACCACTATAAAATCGCTATTTTCTAGAGAAATAGAGACAACAAAAGTTTCAAACCTCTTTGACCTTCATCATATGTTAGTGAATGATGCAACTATGGATTAAAACAGTATTTTCATATTTTTGAATTTTTCTCAAAATCCATGTGTTAACGCCCCTATGAAAATATTGAATTTTCGGTAAATGCTCTATATAGAGAAGCCAATGATCTTTAGTGTTGTTTTAAAATCCTAAACACGTTCTACATTTGTATTAATGTATATTAAACTCTCTTTCATGGTACATGTGCATCTTTTTAATTTTTTGTCAATTAATTTAGTAAAACTTCATAATACTCCCTAAATTGGTGGACTAGCCATTATAAAATCGTTATTTTCTGAAGAAACAGAGACAACAAAAGTCTCAAACCTCTTTGACTTTCATAATATGTTAGTGAAAGATGCAACTATGCATTAAAACAGTATGTTCATTTTTATTTTATTTTTCTCAAAATCTATGTGTTAACCCGTAAGAAAATATTGAATTTTTTGGTAATTAATTAAATATCTGAATGGGTTCAAAATTTTGGTATCTAGAGAACGGAAACTGAACCCACCCAAACCAAAATATTTCGGGTATCCGAATGTATCTGAATTAGATTTATATACCTAAATATATTAGTTATTTTAAAATTTAATATATAAAAATATCAAGATGTCCAAAATATTTGAAAATATATACAAATAGTCAAAATTAAAGCTATAAAATAGCTAAACAATACTCTAAAACACCATAAATATTTAAAATATCTATTGATCATCTATTCAAATAGATATTCAAGCCAAACCAATTTTATGTTAAGTTTAAGTATTTTAACACATGTTATTCAAATTTATATGTAATATATAATTTTGTTTTAAAATTTTGAGAAATTTGAAGTATATAGTGAATTTAAAGTTTTTAAAAATAATTTAAACGGGTTATTCGAACCTGTAAAGATCCGAACCGAACCCGAACCAAAGATCCGAACCGAATCCGAACCGAACCCGTAAAAATCGGGGTTCGGTTCGGATCTTTAACTCTGAAAACTCAAAATCCAAATAGTCCCGAATCGAACCCAAATGGGTATCCCAACGCCCATCCCTCATCTGAAACAATGGATGTCTTATCATCTAGTCAATTCTCTTTTCCTTTCGGCCCCAAAGCCCAGGCCCATCTCAAAAGAGTAGCTTTCAAATATAGACTTCATTCATGGGTCAATAAAAAGAACAATCATGGTCCATGTCGCCAATACTTTTAATTTATTTACACAAATACTCTCATCTTCTCTGATAAACATTTCATTAACCCCAAAATAAATATCAACGTTTCAATTTTCGTTTTCACACCGACGAGAAAAGTGTCAATTTCGACCCCAACAATTTAGGTCGTGTCAAATACGATTCGAACAATTGATCAGTACCACATACGATTTTAACTCAATTATAATTCAAAAAAACTACTCAAACTTTTTTTAAAACATGTTTAAATCTACATTGACTCTAACAGAAGTTAGTCAATAGTTAACAAGATAAAATGACGTAATTTTGATATACGAGGAAAGGTGCCAATTTCGACCCCAACACTCTTAGTCATGCCAAATAGGACCCGAACAAATGGTCAATGCCAAAACCGACCTCAACTTAATTATAATTTAACCAAAAACTACATGAACTTCTTAAAATGTGCATAAATCTACATTGACTCCAACAGAATTTAGTTAACCGTTCACAAGATAAGACGACGTCGTTTTGATATATATATACATATATATATATGTTCATTCCGGGCCTCAAACCGTGTTATGATACATTTTTAAAGGAGCACACTAACAACTAGATAAAAGTAACTTTTTGAAATATAATTAAAAATTTGAAATTATATAAACTAATATTCTTCTTCATCTTATCAATTTAAAATTTTAGCGATAATTTCTTCTGATTTATATAAATACATTAACATGTTTTTTATTTATCATATCTGTAATAAAATTATATCTTACTAAAATATAAATAATAAAATATTTATTATTAACGATCTTAAATATACTTAAAACTTTGAATTTATTTATAAACTTTTCTTATATAAGTTATTTTTTTTAAGTTAAGTGGACATTTTTTTATTTTTCAAGGTTAATATTATATATTTTTGATATTTTGTTCAAAAATGTTAAAAGGCATTTTATCTTTCTTTAACTAAGATATCTTGTACAAAATATTAGACATATTAAACAATAACTCAAATATATAAAAGCAATCACCAAAATTTTAAATTAGATAAGATGAAGAAAAATAGTAGTTTATATAATGGGGAATTTCAATTTGTAATAAAATTTCAAAAAGATACTTTAGTTTAGTTGTTAGTGCCCCTCTTTAAAAAGGTATCCCGGCACGGGTTTGAGTTCCGGAATGAACATATTTTTAAATATATATATATATATATATATATATATATATATATATATATCAAAACGACGTCGTCTTATCTTATCTTGTTAGTTGTTAACTAACTTCTATTAGAGTCAATGTAGATTTAGGCATATTTTAAGAAGTTTGGATAATTTTTCTTAAATTATACTCTATCTGTTCCTAAAACATCTATATTCTACAGAAAACTTTTGTTTCAAAAAAATACATATTTTATATTTTCAATGTAATTTTTGTCAATTAATAATGAAAAATTGTGAAGTTTAAGAACATTAATTGCATTTTTTAAATCTTATTGATTAAAATATAGGAGATATAAAATTACTAAAAACTATGTTTTATTAAAAAGTGTTAAAATTCACATGGATCTTTTAGGAACCGAAGAAGTAATTGAGTTGAAGTCGTTTTTGACACTGGCCATTTGTTCGGGTCCTATTTGGTACGAGTTGGAGTCGAAATTAACATTATTAACGGTTGACTAACTTTTGTTTGAGTCAATGTAGATTTAGGTAAAGAAGTTCATGTAATTTTTTTGAATTATAATTGAGTTGGAGTCGTATTTGGCACCGATTAATTGTTCGGGGATTGTTATTTGGCCCGACCGAAATTGCTGGGTAGAAATTGACACATTTCCCTCGCACCGACCGTGAAGAAGAAGTGTCTGAACGCAAATCAATCATACGATGAATGAGTGTCTCTCGATCTCTCTCAACGCCCTGTGATTTAGTTGCGGTTACTTCATAACGATGTGGCGAAGATCTCCTCTGTCTCGCTTCTCCTCGAGGCTCTCTCTCTCTTCTTCTTCTTCGTTCCCAAACCCTATACTGATCCCATGGTCTCGAGAACTCTGCGCCGTCAACAATTTCTCCCAGCCTCCATTATCTCCCCAATCATCTCCTAAACCAGCCATTTCCGGCGAGGCATCGTCGATAATCGCGGCGGCGGCTGGGTTAGGGCACCACTACGCTCGTTGTTACTGGGAGCTTTCCAAAGCTCGACTCAGTTACGGTAAAGTTTGAAACTTTGATTCAAACTCTATTTAAAAATGGTATCTTTCGTGTTGATACGTTTGTTTGATTGGTTGCAGCATGCTCGTGGTGTAAGAACAGAGACACCAAAACAGAGCAAATAAGATAAAGGTTTTCTGAAATTTTCTGTGTTATTAAACGTCTCATACTCAAAGCCTTATATAGACTTGAGACACCTACAACAAACTACCGAAACAGACTCTAACGCTTCAACTAGTAGTTTCCTACAAACCAGGACAACTACGACTCTAATCCCTAAGACTTAGCAACAGTCTTAGACTTATTCAAAC
>NC_027751.1:3394577-3411196 GCF_000695525.1 Brassica oleracea var. oleracea
ATCACTCTGGAGAAATACTCTGTGATAGTATCTCCTTCCTTCATCTCCAACAGTTCAAAGTTTCTCCTCAACCTTTGAAGTTGAGCACTTTGCACCCTCTTGTTTCCTTGGAATTTCGTTCGCATGGAATCCCATATCTCCTTCGATGTATCCTTCTTAGCTATCGTCTTTAGAATGGTCTTGTCAATGGATGCAAAGAGATAGTTTTTCACCTTCAGATCTTTGATTTTTTGTTCTGCCGCCTCAGTTCGTTGAGCTCCTGTCAAGATCACGTTTCTTTCTGGTTGAGTGATTCCGATCTCGATCAGTTCCCACCATTCCTTTGATCGCAGCAGGTTCTCCATGAGCATAGCCCAATGCTCAAAGTCTCCATCAAACTTCGGTATGTTCAGCGATGTCTCCTTTTCACTCATCCTCACACCTTGTTAAAGGCTCTGATACCACTTGTAAGAACAGAGACACCAAAACAGAGCAAATAAGATAAAGGTTTTCTGAAATTTTCTGTGTTATTAAACGTCTCATACTCAAAGCCTTATATAGACTTGAGACACCTACAACAAACTACCGAAACAGACTCTAACGCTTCAACTAGTAGTTTCCTACAAACCAGGACAACTACGACTCTAATCCCTAAGACTTAGCAACAGTCTTAGACTTATTCAAACTAGAATCAAACACTAACTTCAATGACAAGAAACAAACCAACTCAACCAACTTTATTCTTCACGTGGTTGCGACATCTGGCACTGGTTACATTCTCGGTACGGGGAACGCTGCGGTTAACTTATCTGGTCTTTGTTACACTTGCGCTGGCACCATGATGATCGCTGCTTCTGCTAACTCCTTGAACCAGGTTTTGTTCTCTCTCTTGAGTAGGCCTGGGCCTTTTTACCCCAACCCCAAGTATCTATCTAAATCCGAACCGAAAAAACCTAGACTGGATCTTATACAAAAATATCCGAACAGGACTTATGAGCTTAGTTTAGTATCTTGGGGTTTGGTTATAACCCAAACCAAAATCCAAACCAGAATCCCAAGATATACGAAATTAGTTAAATATGTTAATGTTTTTATATATGTTAAGGTGATTTAGATATTTTAGAGTATACAAAATATTTTTGTAGTTTGTTTTATTTGTTATTTTGAATATTTTTAGTTAATTTAGATAGTTTAATTAATTTTTAATTAGATTTGTGAATAATTTTTATATTTTGAAATTTTTTTGTCAATTTTTGAAGTTTGAAAAAATATATTTTTGGACTATTTCAAATATTGGTTACAATCCGGACCCGACCCTATAATTAGTAAAACCCGAATGGGACCTATGAGCATAACACCGAAAATCTGAATCAACCGAACTGACCCCGAACGCCCAGGCCTACTCTTGAGTTTTGACTAGGGGTGGGCGTTCGGATATCCGTTCGGGTTCGGGTCGGGTATTTCAGATTTTCGGGTATTTCGGTAAAGGGATATAATATCCGTTCGGGTATTTTTAGATTTCGGGTCGGGTTCGGGTATTTATAGATCGGGTTCGGATATTTTCGGGTATACCCGATATCCGGTTTGTATTACAAAAAAAAATTATCTTTTTTAGTTGGTACCTAACAAACATACTCTTGAACTTTCCTGATAATGCAATTGTCGATAAAATCAAAAGTGAACAGTAGAAAACAGAAACAAACAACTCGTTTGACAAAAAAAAAAGAAACAAACAACTCGAAACAAATAATCTTAGTCTCCTGGTTCAAGCAAACAAACCCAAACAAACCGAAGCAAACAAACTAGTAAAGACTTCCTTGTATCCTTCTCGACTTCATTCTGTTACACAAACAAAAACAAAGTTATACAAGATAGAAGAGTGAACAACATAGCACGAGTTCATGTTTCTTTTGTGATCAAAATTATACCTTCAAACTCGATGTCCATAACTTGATATTATCTTATCTTTCAGTCAACTTGGTGCTGATTCTGAGGTTCATACTCTGCAAAATATTCAGCAGACAACAAAATAAGATTGTTAAGTTACAGAACAAAGGGAAACAAAGCACTAAACAATAAATTTACAAACCTCTTTGAAACTTATCATCTGATTCAACATCTGCTAGTAGCTGAGTATTTGTGAGAACCTTTGATTCAAATTTAATGTCCTGCTTCAGCCATTGATTTGTACAAATCAAAACCTCAACCATGTAGTGAGTTAAACAACTCCTATAAGGTTCTATTATCCTGCCACTAGTGCTGAATGCACTTTCAGAGGCAACTGAAAAAACTTGCATCGCTAATACATCTCGAGCTATTTGTGATAGGATTGGGTACTTGCCACTGTTGACTTTCCACCAAGAGAGCACATCATAATCAGTTCCCACCTCAACGTCAGCCTTAAGATAAGCGTCTAACTCATTTAGATCTCTCACACCAATCTCCTTTAACATATTGTTATACCTTCTATCTATTCTATTGTAGCCGATTTCATCCTCAACAAAGTCCATTCTGTCTGTTGCATGCTCTTGAGTAGACTGAGATGACTGTGTAGACTGAGACTGAGAAGCTTGTTTGCTTGCTTCTGCATGTTTTCCGTGTCTCTTACTATACTCAGTGAATAAGTCACTCATAATAGTCATCACAGAGTCGTGGAGCAGATGATGAACCCATCTGCTCATCAGAAACCAAAAAAGTGATTACAAAAACAAACTTGTGATGATGAACCAAAGCAAGGAACAAAAGTATCATATTAACTTCTCTGCTCATCGATATCACAAGTAAATCAATATGATGATTATCAAAACATGATGATTATCAAAACATGAAACTCAATCTTCCACGCTTTAACTTGTTTAACATCGAAACTGAATCTCTCTAACACTAACTTTAACTTCTTTACCATCGAATCTCACTTGATTTAACTTCTAATCATCATACAAACATAATATAACTTATTCAATCAAACAAATTCAATCAAACAAACTTTATCAAACAAAAAAAAATTTTTGGAAATTACCTGTGATTGTCTTCTCGACGTCGCAGAGTGAGATGTCGAAGAGGGCAGAGTATATTGGGTTTCCAGTTTTGATGATTAAAAAAAGGAAATAGGAGTGATTAAGGGAAATCAACGGGTTGAGAGAATCTGGGAATCGCAAATGTCGGGAACTCTAAACGGCTCGATAGATTTTGGGAAAGGGAATAAAAACAGGCTTAGGCTTATATAATTTCGGGTATGTTCGGGTGGTTTCGGTTATCGGGTAATACCCGATCGGGTTCGGTTATCCGGAATTGGTGAAGATGATAACCGATCGGGTATTTGACACTACCCGAACCCGAACCGAACCGCTTACTTCGGGTCGGGTTCGGGTTCGGGTATCGGTTATAATGCCCACACCTAGTTTTGACTGTATCTTGATTTTGTTCACCTGTTCTTCACTAGATCTTTGAGATAAGCAATGATGCGAAGATGAAGAGAACGATGCGGAGACCGTTGCCTTCAGGACGCATCAGTGTT
This sequence comes from Brassica oleracea var. oleracea, assembly GCF_000695525.1. Classification (NCBI taxonomy): domain Eukaryota; kingdom Viridiplantae; phylum Streptophyta; class Magnoliopsida; order Brassicales; family Brassicaceae; genus Brassica; species Brassica oleracea. The sequence goes on from NC_027751.1 coordinate 3,398,074, forward strand.
CCACATGCTGGTGCGTGGGCTGTGATTGCTGGTGCTTCTGGTGCTTGTTTGTTAGCTACCAAGGTGACTCCTCTTTTTTTGGTATGTGGTTATTGTTTCTCAGTGGAGTCTAATCTTTTGCTTTTACGACAAGGTTGTTGCAGACTAATATGGTGGCTGCTGGACTTGGGGCTGCTAATCTTGTTCTTTACGCGTTTGTTTACACTCCGTTGAAGCAGCTTCACCCTGTTAATACTTGGGTGGGTGCTGTTGTTGGTGCCATTCCACCTTTACTTGGGTATAACTTTTGTTTCTTGCCTCTTTGTTTCATTTAGTTCACCGTTGATTCTTTCTTATGTTTGGTCTATTTTTGGGTGGTCAGGTGGGCTGCAGCTTCTGGTCAGATCTCTTTAAATTCGATGATTCTTCCAGCTGCTCTTTACTTCTGGCAGATTCCTCATCTTATGGCTCTTGCACACCTCTGCCACAGTGATTATGCATCTGGAGGGTAAGATAACATGAACCATATCGTTTTATATTAGACAATAGAAACGACAAGTTCTGACGTTGTGTCTTGTTTCAGTTACAAGATGCTGTCGCTCTTTGATCCAACAGGGAAAAGAACAGCAGCAGTGGCTCTTAGGAACTGCTTTTACATGGTCCCTCTCGGTTTCATTGCCTATGACTGTGAGTCTCTGTCTTCCTTGTAGAATCATTTTTTTATGCTTCTGATCTCTGCTGTTCCTACACAGGGGGCTTGACATCGAGCTGGTTCTGCATAGAATCAACACTTCTTACAATGGCAATTGCTGCGACAGCGTTTTCATTCTACCGACACGGTACCATGGAAAAAGCGAGGAAGATGTTCCACGCCAGTCTTCTCTTCCTTCCAGTGTTCATGTCTGGTCTGCTTATACACCGTGTCTATGATGATAACCAGCAACCAGTCCTAGAAGTAGCCGGTTTATCAAACTCTGCATCAAGTGAAGTAATACAAACTCAAAGGAGAAAGAAACGTGCTGCTCAGGCTCCAGTGGCTTATGCTTCTGCCGCACCGTTTCCTTTCCTCCCAGCTCCTTCCTTCTATTCTCCATAAAAAGCAAAGCTTTTGAAGAGTAATACACATTTTTTTTTTCAACGACAGTTATAGAATTATTCTGATACTGTTTTGAGTATAATCTTTGGGTAATAAGGAAGTGAAGAACGCATACTACCAGTTTTATGTATTTTTTGGATCCACAATATATATTTTATTTTGTTTGAAGTTTATTTTTCTTGATCCACAATATACCGGCTATGGTAAATATAATATAACATAGATTAAAAAAATATTTAATTTTATATATTTTTAAATAAATACATCATTAATTATTCGGATAATTTGACTAATAATAAAATATATTGCCAAATATAATAACATACTTTCTTCGTTTCAATTTTTTTTTAAAAAAAATTGTTTCTAAAAAAATTATATGACATTTTCAATGTATGTAATAATGACAAATTGTAAATTTCAAAGATATTAATTGTGTTTAATAAATTTTGATTGGTTAAAAATATAGGAAATATCTAAACATGAAAAATAACGTATTTATCGTACGTGTTTTTTTAATAAGTGTGAAAATTTTACAATATACATTATTTTGAAACGGAGAGAGTAATAATTAAAAAAAATTACACTAAAATTGAAAATTTCCTCTAATTTGCAACCTATAATTATTTCTAAAAATCGGAAGGAATATTGGAAAAATTGGTTCACTTTAATACCAAAAAGGAAAGCATTCATTTCATACTCGTATCGGCTTTTGGTTTTGGGAATTAAAATTCGAAAACCGATGATTTGAAAAGTTAAGCGACTAAACCGGGTTGGTTAAATGTTTCGACGGCTACAATCAGGAAGACAGTGACCTAGTTGGTGATTGGAGGCTGAGAATCGATGGCGACGAGGCTGAAATCGATGGCGACTTTGCCAAAACTGATTCAAAGCATGAGAAACGAAGCTCCTAAGCATTCGAACCCTGTTTTGCCATCTCTGAGACGAGCTTTCTCCCTCTACGACCAGATCAATCTCATTGACAATGTCCCCGAAGACCAGCTCCGCTTCCAAGAGTAATCTATCCCAATTCGAAAGCATCTCCCTTTTTGGGTTTCTCAGTGAATGATCTTGTGTTGGTTTGGTTTGTGTAGGTTTAATGAGACGAGCTTCACGGTGAATGGAGTCAAATACGAAGGTAGCTTGCTCTGTGTTGGGAACTTGCTCATGTCTTGGACCCCTCGTCAATTCTCCGACATCACCCCTGATAGGTAGGCAAAAGGTTGAGACTTTAAGCTATGTAGATACCTGGTCGTTGGTTTCTCTGTCTTGGAGTCTAACCAAATGTTATGTCACAACCTGATGTTGCTTTTTTTTTTAACTGTTTTGAGTGAACGTTATGTGCTTTTGATGTTCATTTTCATCAAAGTGGTTTGAAAGGTCGATTTTGATGTGTTTGATCAAACGTTTGGTTTAGTATATGTTTAATTGAGAGGTTGTGGTATATGTTTGATAAGCAAGTGGCTTAACGTCTCTACATTTCTTTTTTCATGGATGCAGCTTGTCTATCTTCCAGACGGTTCGACCCATTCCAGGTGATAATACATCAAATACTATTTGTTTCTCGGTCAATTTGTACAACAAAGAAACTGAATGATACATATGAAAAATGTAGTCGCATTGCCATTGGTTAATCAACTAGATTTTTGCATATTAGCATCAACGTCAGGACTTATTATATATGTATTCTGTTGAGCTGTGTTTTTTTTTTTTTTTCATTTCAGAGCTCTTAATTGTTGGTTGTGGAAGAAACATTCACCCGGTAACTCCCGAGCTCCGTCAGTTTGTCAAGTCTATTGGCATGAAGCTAGAAACCGTTGATTCTGTATGTTTTCTTATACTCCATTACATCATTCTCTAGTCCCACACAAGCCTAATTCTTATATTGATTACTTGATTCAGAGAAACGCTGCATCAACTTACAACATTCTGAATGAAGAAGGAAGGGTTGTTGCTGCTGCATTGCTTCCATATGGAGTTACATCTTAAAGAATTTTCTAGCAACTCGAGCTCGGTCTGTATAACTGTAGATGAATGTTTGAGACTTTATCTCTTGTGAAAATAAACCGAAACACATCGGATTTTTCTTGCTTCTCGAGGTTAATAACAGACGTTGTAACAAACATGAACCTTTTCATTGCATTTCTCACCTTTCTATATATCTCGGAGTTTGCTTATGTGATGACTTTTATGGCGCAATAGGTCTAACACAATAAAAGAAATGTCCACAACCTTTTTAAAATATAATTCATTCGTTTCAAAATAATTCACGTTTTCCAAAAAAATGTTTAAAAAAAAACAGTTTTATATTTTTAATATATTCTGTAAACTTTGAAAAAGTTAACTGCGTGTTAAATTTTTATTGATTAAAATTTGCGAAAGATAGTAAATCACAAAAATATATTATATTTATAATTAAATTTAATGTTTTACTAATGTGTGTAAACATTAACCATTTTGAAACAAAAGGAATAAATGATGTTAACATGGGATTCCGACAATACTAATATAAAGCACATTTCGGAATATTTAAAATTATTTTATTATATCAAGCCACAAAGTTACATATTTTCCACATAAAATCTATGTAAACGATCACAACCTATGACTTTTACTATGATACATAACAAAATAGAGAAAGATCAAGCAACGGCGGCCAAAACACCAACAAATGGAGCAACTGTGACGATCACAGGCTCACTTTGCTGAAAATTAGTCCTCGCATCTCCATAAGCATCGTTCTCGTCGGGTCCTCCCACGAGTGCTCCGGTTAGTACGTTAGGGTTTGGTGCAGGATTGTTATACCATTTGTTCATTCCGTCATTGCACGTCACGGCGGTGCTGTTCTGTTTGATCGACACTATAGAGGCTGCTCTATGGTGTGGACTCTTTGGATAGTTGGTTCCGAATCCAACCATGTAGCTCATGCTCGTCGGGTTTGATCCAAGTATGTAGTCTACCTATATAAACCAATATTATCGTGTGTAAATTGTTAGGCAATAAATATCGTTCGTGGTACTAGGCAATACCATAGTGTATAATACGTTTTAGCTACCTGAGTACGGGCGTGGTAAAGAAGATCAGCAGCTTGAAAAGTTCCACTGGGACAGTTGATGGGTGTGTTGGCGGCTTTAAGATACTTAGAATAAGCAGCGAGGACGAAGCTAGCGGTGGTGGTGTATTGGAGGTTGTTCCACGGCAAGAACCAAAGCAAACCACCCGGAGTCTTCTTAACGTTATTGGAGCCCATTTGAACACAGTTGCAAATGAAATACTCAGCCATATTCTTGAAATCTTGCAACTTATCGCCGGTCTCTCCTCCCCTTTCGAGTGCAAGCTGCATTTGCAATTAAAAAATTAAAGTTTTGTCTGTTTCTTGTCAGACAAATTAATGAAAATAGACATATAACCTACCTTGGCCATCAAGACTTGTGCACCCACGAACTTATCATCCCATGCAAAAATAGTCCTTTGACCTCCGGTGCCATATTCTTCATTTAAATAGTCGAGATAAGTCTGGTCATCAGTGGCACGGTGGAGCCAAGCCGCGGCCCAAAATAACTCATCTTGGTATCCGCTGCTCGCGTAGAAGCCACCTGCGTTAGGTATGGAGCTTTGGTAGACGCCAGGGTAAGCCTTGGCGAATTCAAATAAATCTTTTGCATGACCAATAAGTTTTTCGCTATAGGCTGCATCATATTGGGCAAAGGCTAGTGAAGCTGCAGCCATAGCTGCAGCTGTCTCGCCTGCTAGGTCAGCACCTGGATGCTGAACATCAATACGGTAAGAAGGACGCGGAGTTGTCATATCCTCTGGTCTCATCCAGCACGCATGGTCCGAGTAGCCGTCTCCCACTTGTCCGTAAAGAACATTGGGCTCTGGGTGGGCGTTGATGAGATAGTCAGTGGCCCATTTTATAGCCGCAAGGACGTTTTCGTGCTCTTTATAAGTCTTAAGCTCCGATTCCATCTCTACACTGCTCCATGCTAGCATTGTCGTTGTGAACGCCAATGAGAATCCAAACTTCATGTTGTCTCCAGCATCATAGTACCCTCCAGTGAGATCAACCTGTTTTTGTTACAGTCGTCAGCACATTTTGATATATTTTACTTACTATACTAAAAAGAAGTGAAATGGATTTAAATTACATGGGCATCAGAACCGTCTCTAAGTGCAGAATCTCCTCTCCAGTTGACTCTTTGGTTCGGCGGCAATTTTCCAGAGCGTTGAGCTTCGAAATACAAAAGACTCTTTGTGAGAGCTTCTCCATAATTAGCCCCATGAGTCATCGGCATTGACAATAACGCAATGAAAAGAGTACTTGTCCATAAGCATTGTGAAGAGCCACTTCTCAGTTGAGACATCGTTTTTCTAATTAATCTTATGACCAACTTTTACTTGTGTTTACTTGTATCTATCTATGTGTGCAACTATTTATAGGGAATCTATATGATGGTATCTATGGCTAATTAAGAATAATATAATTACAATTTGCTAATCAGTCACTAATTACAATTTTCTAGTCAAAAAGTATTATCATTTAGATATGTGTTATCTGTGAAATTGTATTTTGGTCACATAGTTGACCATATATATAGTCAACTATGGATATATATGGATGGGATCTATATGACCAAAATACAATTTCAGAGATAACACATATCTAAATGATAATACTTTTTGACTAGAAAATTGTAATTAGTTTTCTTTCTTATTTTATATCTTATGTATATCCATAGTCGAACTATACGGTTTTTTTCAAAATTGACTCAAAGTTTAAAGTCAATGCAAAACTAATGCATGACTTTTTTGGAACTTTCTTTTTATTTTATTCATCTCAAAAGTTTGGATTATTCAAGAAAATGTCATTACTTTTTTTTTCTTTCTTTCGAAAATGAGTGTTTTACTCTAGGGGTGGGCACTTTACCCGATATCCAAAGCCGCACCCGAACCGAAATCCGAACCGAAGTAGCAAAATATCCGAACAATTATTGAATTAGCAGGGATTGGATATCCGAACCCGAACGGGTAATATCCGAACCTAAATGGATATCCGAAGATAACCGAACATATGTTAATTAACCATATATTTCTAGTTTATGTCTCTCATTTTATATAAAATATTTATATTGATACTACACATACTTTAAGTTCATATGATATACATAGAATTACGGAGAAAATGATTTACTACTCACTTAAAATGCATGTCAAACTTTTTATTTCAAGAATTAACAAAAAGTTACATCCAAAATTTAAAAACAATAGCCAAATTAATGTCTTTTTTAGTTTCAAAATGTTATGTCCAAATCTATTAACTATTCAATCTATTAAAAAAAAAAATTAGTTAAGTGAAAGTTATATTTTTAATTTCAAGAAATTTGAGAAATGAAAATTTTATTTTTTTTTTCAAAATCTAAATATCCGAACCCGATCCGAAATAACCGAACCCGAACTAAAAATACCTTAACCCGACCCGAAGTACAGAAATACCCGAACAGGTTCTATACCTCTATACCGAAATACCCAAAAATTCGAAATATCCGATCCGAACCCGAACGCCCACCCCTATTTTACTCTACCATCTTTATCAATTATTTACAATGTTGTCTTTGTCATCAATACACCAACCACCATTAACATTATTACTTAATTTAACAGATTAAAACCGATTTAGATCGATTTAAATCTAAATCGAATTTTAAGAATAATCGCTTCGATAGGACTGATTTGCCGAGTAGACGGAGGCGCTGCCTAGAACAATTTTTAGAACCATGGTTATATCGCAAACTCACCCAATTAAATAGTATACCAAAGTTTTTTTTTAACAAAAGAGAACAAAGATACTAATAACGAAAAATACAAGAAAATAATTCAAACAAATCACATAACAATCGAAAAGAACTAAAGGAAAAAGACCAAAATTTTAACCTAACGAATAAAGAAAAATTTATGAAAAAGTATGAGCGTAATAAACACTTAATTGCCACAAGTTAACAAGAAATAAAAACACCCTCAAACCTTGAAACGATGGCCTATACAACTATCGAAAAAATCACACATCAACAGCCGCTCAAGATCACAATCTCGAACCCACATGCCCATCCAACATCACCTACAATAGTAATACGAGGAAGAGCAAGAACAAGATTTCCTTTTTCAAAAGACATTACAAAAACATGTGTAACCAGCGAAAGAGGGTAACAGTCTTAAGTACCTATATCACTAAACCTGAAGAAAGAAAGAAAAAACAAAACTCTAAAACCAGAAAAATAATTATTTGTTAAGATGAAAACCTTAATTAATAAGCATATTGTGCACCGAAAGCGCATAATTTGTTAGTTAACCACCAAAAATGTACTACTGTTGCTTGTAGATGAAGAAGAGTTAAATGCAGTCAGTAAGCACGAGTTTCATAATTTATGGCACATGCAAACACTGTCGAATCAGTGAATAATAATTGTTTAGAAATAGTAATACATATCACTGGCACTCGCATATTTATGGAGCTCATGGGTTTCATATAAGAGGTGATGACTATGTAGAAAAACTCAAGAACTTCGTTTGATCTTTTGCACCTCGAGGTCGGTCTGTATAACTTTAGATAAACGGAAACACATCCGATTTTTTCTTGCTTCTCGAGCTTAATAACAGAAGTTACATTTTCAAAATATCTATAATTATTATATTTTCACGCCAAGTTACATTTTTTTTTGAAACTTACGAAGTTACATTTTCCACTTTAAAAACTATGTTAATGAACAACCTATGACTTTTATTATGATATATATATATATAACAAAAGAGAGAGAAATCAAGCAATGGCGGCCAAAACACCAACAAATGGAGCAACGGTGGCTGGCACAGGCTCACTGTGCTGGAAATCAGTCCTCTCATCTCCGTAAGCATCGTTCTCGTCGGGTCCTCCCACGAGTGCTCCGGTTAGTACGTTAGGGTTTGGTGCAGGACTGTGATACCAATCGTTGAACCCTGCATTGCACTCCACAGCGGTTCTGTTCTTTTTGATCGACACTATAGAGGCTCCTCTATGGTGTGGTCTCTTAGGATAATTGGTTCCGAATCCAACCATGTAGCTCATGTTCTTGGGGTTTGAGCCAAGTATGTAGTCTACCTATATAAATTAATATAGCATGTGTAAACCAGTCACGGATATAGACAAGCGAAGATTAGTATAAGGTACTCTGAAATTTTAAAATTAAATATACAATAGCCATAAGCGCCTTAATTATTTAAAACATTTTTTTATTAAAATTCTTACTAAGTTATCTATAACCCGAAAATTTCAGCGCAAAGCCTAGGTAACCACTAACGAATATCTCACTATCAGTATATAAAATGTTTTCTTAAGTTATTCATATGAGATAGAAAGTTATGAATTTTCATAGAGATGATTATTTGAGGAAAATTAATATCTTCTTTTAAAGGAGAATGTTGTGTGGTTGGCACTATATATACATGTTTAAACTACCTGGGCACGAGCGAGGTTACGAAGATCAGAAGCTTGAAGAGATCCACCGTGACATTTGATGGATGCATTAGCGGCTTTAAGATACTTTGAATAGGCAGAGAGGACAAAGGAAGCGGCCGTGGTGTATTGGAGGTTGTTCCACGGCAAGAACCAAAGCAAACCTCCCTGAGTTATCTTAACGTTATTGGAGCCCTTTTGAGCACAGTTGCAAATAAACTGCTCAGCCATACTCTTGTACTCTTCCATCTTCTTGTTGATCTTTACTTTCCCTTCAAGTGCAAGCTGCATTTGCAAAATAAAATTACGTTTTGTTTGCTTCTTGTCACAAAAGTTAGTGAAAATAAACATAACCTACCTTGGCCATCAAGACTTGTGCACCCACGAACTTATCATCCCATGCAAAAACAGTCCTTGAACCTCCGGTATTAGATGCTTCATTTAAATAGTTGAGATAAATCTGTTTCTTAGTGGCACGGTGGAGCCAAGCCGCGGCCCATAATAGCTCATCTTCGTAGCCGCTGCTCGCGTAGAAGCCACCTGCGTTAGATATGGAGCTTTGGTAGACGCCAGGGTGAGCCTTAGCGAATTCAAATAGATCTTTTGCGTGACTAATGAGTTTTTTGGCATAGGCTGCGTTATATGGTGCAAAAGCTAGAGAAGCTGCAGCCATAGCTGCAGCTGTCTCGCCGGCTAGGTCAGCACCTGGATGCTGAGCATCAATGCGGTAAGAAGGACGTGGAGTTGTCATGTCCTCGGGTCTCATCCAGCATGCATGGTCCGAGTTGCCGTCTCCCACTTGTCCGTAAAGAATATTGGACTCTGGGTGGGCTTTGATAAGATAGTCAGTGGCCCATTTGAGAGCTGCAAGGACTTTTTTGTGCTCTTTATGAGCCTTAAGCTGCGATGTCATCTCAACACTGCTCCATGCTAGCATTGTCGTCGTGAACGCCAATGGGAATCCAAACTTCATGTTGTCTCCAGCGTCATAGTACCCCCCAGTGAGATCAACCTGTTTGTTACAGTTAGCACATATGATGTATTTTACTTACTATACTAAAAAGAAGTGAAATGGATTTAAATTACATGGGCATCAGAACCGTCTCTAAGTGCAGAGTCTCCTCTCCAGTTAACTCTTTGGTTTGATGGCAATTTTCCAGAGCGTTGAGCTTCGAAATACAAAAGAGTCTTTGTGAGAGCTTCTCCATAATGTCTAGAGACAGCTCCAAGAGTCATCGACGACATTGATAATAACAAAATGCAACTAGTACTTGTCCATAAGCATTGTGAAGATCTGTTTTTCAATTGAGACATTGTTTTCTAATTAATCTTATACGATTTCAAGACCAAATGCACAACTTTTTACTTGTGTTGACATATCTATGCGTGTGTGTGCATTCAATTATTTATAGAGAATCCATAAGATGGAATCCATGGCTAATTAAGGATCATTAATTATTTTCACTCAAAAAGTACTAGTTAAAAATTTAGCTTAAACCTCATAGTATTATAGATCTTCACATTATTCAAAAAGATGTAGATAATTTTGTGAAAAATATTAATTAAATGCCATTTGATATGTGTATGTGTGAATTTGTTTTTTTGTCAACATCTGTACTATTAAAACAAAATTCATATTATGATTGATAAAATTTAATTTAAACCTCATAGTATTATAGATCTTCACATTATTCAAAAATATGTAGATAAAGTTGTGAAAATATTAATTAAATATCATTTGATATGTGTATGTGTGAATTTGTTTTTTTTGTCAACATCTATACTACTAAAACAAAATTCCTATTAAGATTGATAAAATTTAGCATATATCTCATAGTATTATAGATCTTCACATTATCCTAAACCTCATAGTATTATAGATCTTCACATTATTCAAAAAGATGTAGATATAGTTGTGAAAATATTAATTAAATTCCATTTGATATGTGTATGTGTGTGAATTTGTTTTTTTGTCAATATCTATACTATTAAAAAAAATTCCTACTATATCAAAATAACTCATAATTAAATTATTATATTAATTAATAAATATATGTAAATAACCTAATATATAAATTACTTTGTAAATTATAAATTAATATAAGTACTTATAGTTAAAATAGCAAAATAACATATATTCAGTGATTCATATATCTAGATGGGAAAATCACATAAGATCTTATAACTAACTTGGTTTAATTGAGTTAAACAGTCTGACTCTAAACTAAACGAGTTTAAATGGAATAATTTACTTATTTTAACATCCATAACAATATATTTGATGTGTTTTTATTAGATTTTTATATTTATATTCCGCGTTTTAAAGTGCGGATCAAAATTTTATATTTACGTTACTTTTATTTATAGACCTATATATATGCTCAGGAAAAAAAAACTAAGCTATCTTTAAACTATAATTTCTTTATCTAATTTTTCTATCTTATGTTTATCCATATTGTTACTGCAGTGAATCTTACATTTTGTATAAGATTTTAATTTCGTTTTTTTCTTTTTGACTTCTAAACTTATGTTTTGACTTTTATTGATTCGTTTTTGTTTTCTCTTTGTCGACTTATAAGTATTCTCTAATTAGTTTTTCTTAAAGTTGCAATTACGAAAACATGTGTAAGCAGCCAAAGAGGATGACAGTTTTCAATACCTATATCTCTAGACCTAAAGCTATAGAAAATCATAATAACAAAATCTCTATAACCATATGCAGAAAAAATGGTTGCAGAGGCCATGTGTTCAGATGAAAACCTTGATTAATAAGCATATTATGGACCTAAAGCTCATAATTTCTTAGTTAACAACCAACAATGTATGAAGAAGAGTCGTGTCCTGATTTTATTTTCTGGTAGGTTTGAATGTAATCAGTGAGTACGAATTTCATATTTGGCACGTGAAAACACTGTCGAATCCGTGAAGAATAAGTTAGCAACATAGTTGTCACAGAAATAATACTCCTTCCCTTTCAGATTAGTTGTCGTTATAGCATAAAATTTTTATTTCAAAATAAGTGTTATTTTATAATTTCAATACAAAATTTATTGATTTTAGATTTTATTCTATTTTTCAATTGGTTGAAATGTAGTTATGTGTATTGGTAATGATGTTTTTATCTAGTAAATATATAAAATTAAATATTTTTTTAATCAGTGTGGCGAATTTTAAAACAACAGGTAATCTAAAACGGATGAAGTAATAAGTCTCAAATACTAATACATCACACTGGCACTCGCATTTATGGAGCTCATGGGTTTCTTCCTAACATTATTAATACTAGGGGCATTGCCTCTGCGCAAGCGCGGAGTTGTGGACATAATTTTTGGTTCATCTTAATACTTGCTAGGGTTATTGTAGTTGTGAATTTTGCGTTTTGAGTTGTTTTTCAAGTTTTTTAATTGTTATAGGGTTAGAGTTGTGATGATGAACTGTGTATGCATTGTTCTCTACTTATGAAGGACTAAATTGTGTTAATAATGTAATTGATATAGTTCATGGTGTTGTTTGCTATGTCACTGGGACTTATTGTTTGTTTGTCTTTTTAATTTGTTTCTTGTACTGTTGAGAGTACATAAATTATATTAAAGTTGTTGAGAGTACCTTTTGTTTCTAGATATTTTTTCTCCAGTTTAGTTGTGTAAGTTATGTGTAAGTAATAATTTTTATTATCCTTATTATGTTTGTTATATGTTTTTATTTTATTTTTAAACTTGTTGCTCTTACCGGACCTTTAAAACAAATACATGAAGACTTGTAGAAATAACTATAAAATGAGTGACAGTTCTGAGTATTTGGGCCTTAGTGGATTTTAAACGAATTTATGCATTTCTCGTAAGAAGACAATAGCATTGGCATGTTGATATTGGGCATGTAAGCTATTTTTATAAGACAAGAGTAGGGAGCAGGTGGAGATGTTGTTGTTACCTTTGTATCTGTCAGGATTGTCTCTTGTATCTCCTCGTGTAGATGTGTTTGTTTATCTTTTATTTGACGGGTAATATGTAAACAAAAATCATTGTTAGCAGTATTTATCAGAGTTCGTAATTTACTTTATTTTTTTGTTTAGGTAATTTTACTGATTTTGGTTGTCGTCTTCGTCTTCTTCGTTGCGAAAGTAAGTTTGTAAATTGTTAAATAGCTGGCCGTGTAGTTTGTATTTGTTTAGCTGACTCGATGTATGTGTCGTTGAGTTTTAGTTGAAGTGATTGGATTGGTATATTTGTTTTGAATTTTACTTCTAAGATTAGACAAAAAAGAGAGGTAATCATTAATGATTCGTCTTTTTTTGAATTCTAGTTTTTGGTGTTTTGATTGTTTGGGTTGTTGTGGTTTTTCTTAAAGTGTAAAATAAAGGTTTGTGTAAAATTATTTTGATAAGTAAGGGAGATAAATAGACGACCACAGAATAGGAAATAATTTTGATTATTAATGTTAGCATAATATAAATAATAATATAAAGAGAATTGTGTGTTGATTGTTTCTTACTGATCAATGAGGAGACGGATAAGGACTCGAGTTGTTTCTTTGGTAAAGTCAGAGCCCTGGACAGAACGGATTTT
>NC_027751.1:3411624-3432103 GCF_000695525.1 Brassica oleracea var. oleracea
TAAAGAGACATTTTCTAGAAGTTGGTTAAAGCTAAGATGAATCAATGAGTTTTGTGGAGATGCAAATTGGGTTCATCAAAGTTGAGAATCATATATATATGGTTTCGAGAAGGACTACAAATCAGGAACATTTATGATCAAGCAATTTAAGATTGGGAGATGAAGAGTTCACCGGTGAAAAAATAGATTACGAACAGACACACGCCGCAACTCTGTAACTCAGACTTGTCTAAGACAATGATGAAAAGAACCCTAACTCATGTTAAACAAAGACAGTTTATAATATGGGAAAACTATAATTGTTTTTTTTTCATATAACGTGATGAATCTCATTTAAAAATGAAACTCATAATACACTTGTAGGCCTGGCCCAAAGAAAAAACCGAAGAAGCAAGGATTTCCGACCTTCATAAATATATATTAGTTTCGGCCATCAATGTACAAAGTATCACTTAGGTTAGTGGTATAAATGATGGTGTTTATATCTTAATAACCCGGGTTCGAACCATGTGCTTGACACTTTTTTTACTCTTTTTAAATGTGGGGCCCACAAAACGCTGACGTGGTGCGCTGAGGAGAGACCAAAAACTGAATCATTATAATATAGATTAGTAAGAAGTGGTGACTATGTAAATAACATATGAACAAAACTCAAAGTATTATGTCAAAAAAGAATATAAAACACAATCGAGCTCAAATGAAATTTCAATATTCTTCTGTAACTTATTTATTATCACTATAAATTGTGTATAGATTAACTGTAAATTAATTAAAAATATTCCATAATCTAAACCAAAGATATAAATAAAGTTTACGTAGATAAATCATATACAAATATATGTATATATATTCATATTATCAAACCATTTTGTTTGGTTTTATTTTTCAAAGAAGTAGTTTGCTAAATCAAAGTTTATACATGTTTTACACAAGAAAAGCAAAGAAAAACCAAACCTTGTCCTGTCCTAAAAGACAAATTTCCTGGTAATAGTGACAACGTTGCTTCCTGCTATTTCGTGTGGAGGCGACTTAAGCGATGACTAAGGTGTGTTATAAATTGATAATTGAAAGAGGGGTTCCAATAAGCTAAACTAATAAGTCAAAGTAGTAAATGTGAATAGTTGACAGAAACTTTCCTAAAACTAATTCATAAACTTTATGCAAAATAACATATATCTAAGAGATATATCCGTCAAGAACTATAGGAGACTTTTAATGTATATCTATTACAAAAGTACAAGAATTCCTAAATGATTAATTAGAATAGTGTACGTTTAGTCTTACAGAGATGATTATTGTTCACCAAACCATTGTTTGAATGACTAAAAACCACTTGTAGGAGACTTGGACCAACTTTTGTCGATGATGGCTTTAGGTATAGTGGGTAAGAAAATTGCAAAGTGGTGAAGAAAAAGAAATATCCGAGGAGTGTACCTGTAAAAATCATTTATGGGCACTATTTAATACTCTCGTTCTCTAACTTTTACGACCTTACTTGAGCACAAGTCATTCTCTAACTTTATTCGGTGACGAATTTTTGTGGATGTGGCATCAATCGTATAATCGGTTGAAGTTACCATACATCAAATGGTTTCTTAATAAAAACAAACAAACAAAGTTTTAAGCATTATCTTTACGGCTTATCAAACAAGGATAAAATACAAATTCAAAAATATAGATGCACTGATATTATGTAAAAATCTACATTACTTAAATTCTGATTTTGATAGTTTCCTATCATCTAGTATGCAGCAATACATTTGTTCATTTTTATATAAATGATGATTTTCTAAGGAATGTTTATATAAAAATAGCCAAAGCAAATCAGTTTAACCATTCGTAAAATCCAATTTTCAGAGTATAAATTCTTAGTATCTGCATTCATAAAGTATTTAATATACAATATAAATATATTTTAGTTTGTTATTAATTTAAATAAAGAAATTTGAATCAGTGACAAAAATAAATGTTTGTATTATTTCAATTTGTCCAAAATTTTATATTTAAAAAGATTTTTTTTTTTTTGTAGAAGTGCTTCTCTCTTTTTTTCGTTCTCTCTCTAGGATCTTTCACGAAAAATAGATCGAGATAAAGTTTTTTGTTCCGTCGCTGGTTTCTTTCGGTGACTCTGTCTCTGATGTATTTGGTCAGTTCGACGAGTACAGCCGACTTCTGACTCTGGTGGCTCGTGCTTTTTTCGACGGAGCTGTCCGACTTCCGACTCCGCGTCATTTTCTTTTCGATGGCGACAGCGGTTTCGTACCGGATCTTTTCCGGTTTTGTTGAACTATATTTCCCGTTCTTCTATGCCCAATCGCCTCTATTTCCTCAGCTTCGATTTCATCGCTTTCTCTCCTTGTTGTGAGCCGTTTCAGCTTCGACGGTGGTGGGATCGATCGTAGACGATTCGTCTTTCTGGAAACATAGATCTGGTGTGTGACTTGAACAACCGTGAAGATGGTTCCTTAGTCAATGGTTTCTTCATCGGTATGGTTCTGTTTGACGGCAGAGTTTTGTCGAATCTTCCTTCAATCGCCGGTGGAAATTAGCTAGTCTTTTTCTTGACGCGTGTTTCAATACGCCGGGTGTCGTAGACGTGGTGGGATGAGTAAGCGACTTTTCCTCAACGGGTTTCACCTTGGATTTACAGCTCAAGTTATGTTTAAGTCTTTGCCCGTTTGTTGGATCTTTGTGTTTTTTTTGTCGGGCTTATTCTTGTTGAACCATGATCCATAAATAAAATATTAGATGTCAAAAAAAAATATTATTTTTAAATATCTTTTCTCTATTTCCATTTATTTTATTTTATTTTATTTTGAGATTTCGCTATTTATAATATTTTATTCATTTGGCGGGTCCTACGGTAAGTTGTTTTCAAGATAAAAATTAGAAGTTTTGTAGCTAACAGATAATATTTCGTCCTAATTCGGACAATTTTCGCCACTAATTTCATTGTGACAGTACAATGAATACATTGATGGGCAACTGCGTATGTCTGTATTCTAAAGATGATATTTATTTATTTATTTATTTTATTTTTTTGTTAATCGTGGGGATCCGGCGACTGAGCTCAACCAACTAATCTCACAAGATCCGCAGCAACCACGTAATTTCCACCCCCAGTAATTAGCAGGGTCCGTATTGGCGGGGAAACTGTCTCAACACCATTAGTCCACCACCCCATGGTTTCTAAAGATGATATTGCCGACAGATGTGATAAAATATCGATAAACTTAAGTTTAATTAAGCCTTTTAATTAATTAAAGAACAAATGTAATGACGACTAAATAGCTAAAAGCCTACGCATCGGAGGAAAAGGTTCCTTTCGTGAATAACTCAATCACGCCGGGAGGAACAATCAACGCAAGCAGGGGGTTTCCCGTCGGCACCGGCGGGACTTGAGCTCTGCACAGAGGACACGTGGACCGTTTCTCCAGCCACGGGTCGATGCAGTCGGCGTGGAAACAGTGGCTGCACGCCGTTAACCGCCTCATCTTCTCTCCCTCCGCCGCATCTTGAAGACAAATAGAACAGTACGGCGATGAGTCATCTTCCTCCGCCGTTCTCTTCCCCCATCTCCGGCGGCGAATGGTGAATGTACGGTAGCGGCGCCACGGACGGCTGGCGAGGAAACACGCCAATCTAAGGAAGAGACGGAGAGATAAGACGACGACGGAGGCCATAATGACGGATTCGCCGATCAACTGGGAGAATCTAATCACAGATTCGAGAAACATCGTCGGAGAAAGTGTTTTGAAGATTATGGCACAACTAACAAAGGCTCAGTCTGAAGGTGTGTATTTATAAAGGTTTATCTTGATGAAACGAACGGTCTAGATTTAAAGTTGTGGGGCTTAACGGCGGCGATATAATAATTTTTTTGTAGTTTCTAAGCACGTTACACTAAAAAATCGTCAATTTTGATCGAATGGTTCGTGAATTTGACTAATCATTAAATATTTCAAAATGGTCACTAGTCATTAGAATTCTCCGGTCTAAGTTTTATTAAATAATGGAGAGAATCGAGCTTAGCTATATAGTCTATAGATCAAATTAGTTTATTAACTAACAAAAAAGCTCGTTTCTAGTTTTTAATAATATAAAAATCTGGTACAACAACAAACCCGCTCAACACATTTAACGTAGTCCATTTTCCTCTCCTCCTCTACATAATTCAAACAAAGTAACAAGAACTAAAAGTACGTCACAGTCTGCGCCAAAGCAAAAACAACGTTTTTCATTTATTTAACGTTGGTAATGGATATACGATGTGTGACTGGGGCCACACAAGCAGGCCATGGCTATTCAAATTAGGACCCAGCCAATAAATACTAGATTTTTTTCCGTCGGCTACTAGATTTAAACCAACAAGTGAATGCTGGCCAATAAAAAAATAACAGAAAGATAAGATATTGGATGTTTCTAATAACCATTAATGTAACATTAGTTTATAACATCAACAAAAAATAACACAAAACAAAACAAGCTCTATCTTGCACTAAAGATAGGTTCTGCATCAGGTCTAGACTGTGCTCTCCGTGTGTACTTCAGTAGCAAACCTTCCATGGAAAGTCTAGGAACTTGAAGATCCCTGCAACAACAACAAAACACAATCAATTTCATAAATCCCCAAAAAGAAACTCATAATCTGATCAAATCATTAACCTTAAGTAAGGCTCCAAGTCTTTCCACTCCCACTTCGGTCTATGTTTAAACAGCACAGCGAACCGTTCCGCTGGAGTTGACGGCAGAGACCGCACGCTAAACGTGTAAACCCTCGTCTCGATCCCAATCCTCTCTGTTAAAACCTCGCCTTCAAGCATCTCGAACCTTTCTTCCATCCCTTCCGGTATCTTCTTCCTCCACTCTTCCATAAAACTCTCAACCCTCATCTTCTCCTCTCTCAGCACCTGTCTAGCGAAGTGCAAGCACACGAGCCTCGGCTCCAGCTTCCACTTGTTAGTTCCCTTCACCTCAGAACCAAACACGCGCAAGCAGTGCCCCGCGAGTTGCGTTGGGAACTCATCAGCTACCAGCGAACTCACAACTTCCTCTTCGTCTAGATCATCAAAAGACCAACTGTTCAGCACACAGTTGTTAAGAAGCATTCTCAGAATCATGTCAAGGTAACTCTCGTCTATAACCCTCCAGTAACCATCAATCTCAATAGCGGAAAGACTCTCCAACCCTTTGAGTAACTCTTCATCGCTCGCTTGAATAATGTTAACCAAATCACTCCACGTGTACAAAGCGAGATTCTTCTCAGACCCATCATTATCCATCATCATGGCATCTACTTCACCAGGACCAAAAGGGCTTTCCAAGAGAAGCTGTTTGAGTTTGTCGAGTTTGGGAGAAACCTCGACAAGCTCCATGTTACCAGGAGCAAGTTTGATGACAGATACTTTACCATGTGCATCGTCTTGGATGAAGCCAGGGGAGTTTGAAGGAGGAATAAGGAACATTGAGTTAGAGTTGCCAACAAACTTGATTGCGTAAGTCTTGGACTTGGTGCAGAGAACAGCGTCCTCATCGGGAAGTCCTCTCAATGTTACCCTGAACATCAAATACGAACAAATGGAATAGCTCTTAGTTCAGGACCGTCTAATAGCACGTGAGATCGGTAGAACATCGTCCGAATCTAAAGATGAAAATTAAATTCTAATTTTATAAAATTATATACATAATCTATAGTCTAAAATTTTAAAATTTAATCTACTAGTCTAAAATTTTAAAATTAATAAATTATAATTTTATAAAACTATATACATAATTTATAGTCTAAAAATTTAAAAATTTATGGTCTAAAAATTTTAAACTAACTAATTCATTACATTTCAAATATACCACTAATATTAATCAAACAAGGCCCAAAGGCGTTCAGATCTTACCTTCCACTGAAGATATCTGAAACGAGATTGTCATCAGCTTCGAGAAGAAGAAGATCCTCGTGAGGTCCGAAGCATGGGTGATACGAAATCGGCACCGACGATCCGATTCCCAGATTTATCACTGCTTCGGCTCCTCCACTGCTCCCACTTTCTTCCATCGCTAGGATTCGAGTAAAATCACGGAAACCAAATCAAATCAAATCAAAAAGCGAAGATCGGAGCTCGCGACTGCAATCAAATCGGAAAGCCAAAGATCTCAGAAGAAAAAGATACTTCGTGAAATCGAATCCACCAGACAAATTCAAACGATGGCAGCAAAGAGTCTCTAAAGGTTTAGGGTGAGAGTGAGATCGCACATTTTTCGTCGCTAGGGTTCTTCCCGCTCAACAGCTTCGCGCCTTTGTGTTCAGCACACTTTCCAAGCGCTTAAGATAGGCCCAATTCATTATAAGGCCCAACACTACGAAAAGAAATACAAAACGGCACTGAAACTAGTGCTGGGCATTTTATCCCATAGCCGAACCCGATCCGAAAAAACTCGAACCAAATCCGAACCGAAGTAGCAAAATACCCGAACGAATCTTTTATTAAACAAGTTTGGATACCCGAACCTGATCAGGTATCAAAATCCGAAGTAATACCCGAAATCATCCTAACATATGTATACTTTAACCCAAATTTACATTTTTCACCCAATATGTAATGATTGGTTTCTGTTAACCGATTTTGGTTTAGTTAATATTATATAAAATCAATAACAAATCATTATTTTTCCTAACCTAAATGTGTGCACATATATATAAATATATATGTGTATCTTTTTCTTAAGTGTGAGAGATTAAGGCACCATTTGCATCTCCCATCTCTCAATTCCTCTCCCTGTAAGATTTTCTTTTCTAAAATATTGTTTTTCACACGATCCATGTAAGATTTCTCTAAGACATTAGTTGTTGCCGTCATCAACGATAACCACCATATGTCACTGTAACAAGCGGAGCCACCACGAACCATCTTGTCGTTCTTCATACAGAGGGGTAGTATCCATCCATGGAACTTTCCTTAGTACTCTCGATCTTGTTACGTAACGAAAGCAAGAGAAGTAACAATTTTTTTTTGCAAGAATTATGTGGTTTAAAAAAAATTATTGGTTTTTTCGGTTAAATCTGAAATATCTGAACCCAAACTAAAAATACCTAAACCCAACCCGAAGCCTAAAAATACTCGAACGGGTTTTATACTTCTGTACCGAAATATCCGAACATTTGAAATATTTGATCCGAACCCGAACAACGCCCACCTTTAACGGAAACTACAAAGACTCTTTTTGCGTCGCAATAATCACAAGAGGATGCAATTTTTTGGTAGATTATAGGATGCAATATTCACTGAAAATTCCAGTGTTGTTGTAGGCATAACTGTTCGTTGTATGTAGTCATGTGATACAGAGAGAGCACTCCCTTCAAGTTTCACTATAACCTACGCACAACTTTTAGCTATAGAGTAGATGACAAGTAAGCCCAATGACAAAGCACTGTGATATAAGAGATAAAAGGCTTTAAGTCAAAAGTATCTAATACTGTGATAGAGAGATTCAGAGAGCAAGGCCCAAAGTGAAGAATAGTAGGCCACGTGGATAAACCAAGAAGAAACAGACGAACAAGCGTGTGTGTAACGACGACGTATCGTATCACCTAACAAATGTCGGCTTCCACCATCCACGAGCTCCAATCTTTTTTGTTTGCAGTCACATGCTTGTCTCTCCCTTTCTTTATAAAATGTATATACACTGGAATCAATTAAATTATTATTTACACAAACTTATTTTTCTGTTATTCTCAATCACCACTAAGAATTATTTCATGATTGGTTTTTAAAAAGTTGAGAGAAAGTGGAGTATTCTCATATGTTTCCATGTTTATGTGGATTGCATTCATACTGTATCTTTACATTCACGATCATATAACTTTTATATGGAATAATATATCATAGATATTTCTAATATCAACGAACATCAAGACTCGGTAATTTCACAATTAGACAGACAATGATAACCATATATGTATAAATTAAAAATGTGTTTTGCATATAGAATTTAAGGAAGCTTCATTTTTTTTGTAGTTTTCCATGGAACTTTCGATGCATTGTACGTTCATATACCGTTGACATACGACGTCGTAAGCATAGTTTTAATGAGTCAAATTAAGAGGACGTTAAGTTTAAACAATAGTTTTGGTTAAGTTTACAAGGTAATCATTACATATGCCATTTGCGATGAAGTGATGTTTTTGTTTTGACAATGATAAGAACGCAAATGTCAACGACATAAAGAATCATGAAAACTATGAAAATGTTCATCATCCCACTACAAGCACACCCATAAATAAAGTTAAAAAAAAAAACTATAGTGACGTTAGTTAAATATGGACGAGATCTATCTTTAACCATAAGTATTAATCATCATCAACATTGCAACCAAACAGTAACGTGTCAAAAGCCTTTATTACCTGAAAAATTGTATTTTCTTTTTTTGTTCATTTACTCCCGGCGATTCTCTCTCTCTCTCTCTAAAAGAGAAGCTTCAGACAACAGAAGAAGACAACTTTCTTGAACTCACTAGATCTTATTCTTTGTTGTTGTTCTCTGTCCGTAAAGTTTTCTACTTTTTTTTTCCCGATGAGGTGTAAAAGACATATAGTTGATTTCAGTAGCAGTATCGGCGTCTGCGCTTCTTGTCTCCGTGAACGTCTCTTTTCCCTCGCCGCTTCAACCGCCGCTTCAGAAAGGATCTCTCCTCCTCCTCGTCCTCTGGTGTTCCCTCGCTCGGTTTCTCCTTACGTCTCCGCTAGAAAATCCGACGCCGGAAGAGACAACAACAACTCTCTAGCTTCTTCTCATAACAGATTCTTCCCAACGCCGCAAGTCACCTCCACCGGCGGCGTCGGAGGAGGATCATCGGAAAAAGTCTTCGACTCCGGCAGATCGTACAAGAAGAAACAGAGCAAACTATCTCGGTTCTCTAGCTTATTCAGGTCAAGATCCGACGAGTTTTACGCGTCAACGTCGTCTTCGTCGCGTTCTTGGCTCTCGAAGGTTCTCTCCGTCCGATCGAAAAAGCCATCTCCCAACGACACGTGCTACATCGAGGATTTGATCGCTTCCGAGTCAAGCCATCGACCGAGACAGAGATACTGCAGAGGAATGTCACCGGCGACGGTGGATTACGAGGAAACTCCCGAGAGAGTGAAAAGAACGCCGGCGGCGGCGATGATGGGAACTCCGGGGAGAAGAAAGACGGCGATGATCGGTACGGGGATGGGTTTCTGCTTGAGTCCGTTAGTGAGAGCTAAACCTTCTAACTGGAAAGGGAAACTTCCGCCGGAATTTGGATACGCCGCCGGCGAGATGAAGTCTCCGGCGAGGCCTCACATTTCGACGGCGGCGTCTTTTTGCGCGAACCGGTCTAAGAAGCTTGTCGATTTAGGACGGGTTGATCCACGCCGTTGATGTGTTTTTTTTGGGTGTTTGGTCGTTATCAGACCGTTCTATATACGTAATTACTTAAATACCCCTTACAAGATTCCTATGATAGTTTTTAACTTTTTACTATACCAACAGATGATGAGTGGGAAATTTTCTCTATATTATAGTGCAACTATGAAAGTCTCATACTCTCATTGTATATTAAAACAGATTTTACCTCGGAGATTAGACGAAAAAAAATCTAAGTGATAGATTTTAGAAGAAGAAGAATTAACGTATGACTAGTTCAGGTATGAATAATAGTCAAACATTACAATTTTTTCTTTTGAAGTATTCAAATCAAGAACCAGTGTGCTTTGAGTAAATTTCATTCTATATTATAATAACACTATGAAAGTCTTATTGTATGGTATTTTTGAATGAAGTATAGTATTTTTTTTTGAATGAACTATGGAAGTCTCGTTGTATAATGTACTTGTTATTCTATTTAGGAGATTAGAAGAACAAATCTATATGAAAGATTTTAGAAGAAGAAGAAGAAATCTATGACTACTTCATGTCAGAATTATCAGATATTTACAATTTAAAAAAAAAATCAAATCAAGAATCAATGTGCTTTGTGAGTAAATAATAAATGTGACACATACCCTTGTGTTTCCCTTAATCTAGAAAAACAAAGTCTGACTTTTTAAAAGAGTTTCTCACTTCTCCTAGACATGGAAAAAGTCAAAGTTAACCATTAAGAAATCCAATTTACTAGTCTCAGTAGACAACATCACACTTGAAAAGAAGAAACCTTGAAGAAAAGGGCATGTAGATCCAACATCATAGGTCTCAATTTCGACTAAAGTTGAAGACTTTTTTTAAGATCCAAAGTACCCATCTAAGAGAGTTTCAAAGGTTATAAAGAGTAAAGACTATGTATGAATTTAATAAAAATATACGAGGTGGGTCCAAATTCGTTTTAAATTCGATGGGTCCAGTCCATAGCCGTGAATGAATAATATTGTAAAGAACTTGCAGTATAGATTTTTCGCCATCTTACACCATCAACGGTCATAAAAGGGAAGGTTGGCATTTAATGAGTGAGTTTTGAGGGGGAAGAGAAAGTGTTATATCGTGGCTCTACCATCTCCACTCTCACCTACATCTTCATTGATATCAAGTTACTCATTCTGTTTTTCTTTTTTTCGAGGGGGTCTCTCTTTAATTATAGCCATTATTGCGAATTATGTACATTTGATAGTTGGAAAATTCAATTAAGAACATAATTGTCATTTATATTTTTAGTTATTAGTTGGCCCTATAAATGGGCAACATACTAGATATACTACTATATTATTAATTGTGAAAGTGTCATTAGACAAACAAGCTTACCAAATTAAATTTTCGGATACTTAGTCATGTAATGCATAAATACAGAAATACTTCCAGCCTCAGGTGCAATAATGAAAACCAATCCTGCAAGTATTCTTTATTTTCTTGTATAATTATGCGGTATAATAACTTAAATAATATTAAAATTATTCTTTTCATTTTATTTTAAATTTGGACACACAGATTACAAAAACATTTAAAGTTGTATATTTACTATATAAAACATCATTACTAATACACCTAACCACATTTTAACAAATATAAAATTTTACTATTAGAATAAAAAATAATAAATTTTACATTAAAATTAAAAAAAATACATTTATTTTGACACAAAAGTTTTAGAACGACTGCTAAACAGAGACGTATGGAGTATTGAATTAGCACACACTCTCTTTTTCTACAAGAAACATTTTTATGTGTTTCTGCATGTTAAGAAAATGTATTAATTCATCAAAACGTATAGAATACGTTCATCAAAAGATAAACGTTTTTCTAAAAAAATAAATGTTTAAATATTCAATTTACCTTCAGTAATTCGTCAAAAATGCATAGAAACCGTTCAAGTGCATTTTTTTTCAGAAACAAACTTTTTTTTTTGCAAAACACTTGCCTTGAAAAGAAAGGAGTATATTCTTACCCCCTTTTTTTTTTTTGTCAACAACATATATTCTTACATTGTTTCATAAAACAACTTTTCTAAATAATTAGTGGTTATGATAAATAGAACAAAACTATTTTTATCAAGGTTATTGAACAAGGGGAATACCTGGGAACAGTGGGACTTTGCATTTAATTAGCGCTCATTAAAGCAGTCTGACCAAGAGACATGTGTTCGAACTTAATTCTATGTTTTCTTTATGGGTAAAACAAAAAGAAAACAAGATATTCTATTCTCTATTCACCTGTCTTCACATGGAAGGTAGAAAACAAGAAGAGGGTGTTTAATTCACATAGCTCACAGTTATATCATTCAATTTCAACTCATTGACATACAAATCACAGTACTGAAGCAGAGCATTCGAAACTCCAAAGAACTGAAAAGTTTAGAGTTTGGGACAAACCATGAACTAAAACAAAGTCAGTTTCAAAACAATCTGATTGACAAAGGCAGGCAAAAATTTTACAGACGGGGAAGATAATTGCGGATAAGATCATGCTAGAAGGCTCGATAACTTTTGGTGCGTGTTTTTGTTGTTGTTCTCTATCAGTTTGTTTGTTGCCAGATCTAACAAGAGCATCCTCCTGATTGCTGCTGAGCCAATGATGCATTGGCATTGGAAGACTTGAGATTGACATCAACCATGTCCTCTTGCTTGGTTGAAGACAGTGTTTCCATACCGGGCAAAGCTGCTGCTATCTTACGGAATAGAGCCTAGTAATAAATAAAAAGAAGACGGGATGATTCTAGGTGTTTAAAGAGTATCAAAGAGAAATCAACATGAATAAAGAGGATGCATAATTAGTCTTTAATAATCAGCAGATTAGTATTAAAACCTAGGTTAATTACCTAATGATGGGACTAAACAAGGTTAGAAATAAAATGAATATAGCAGGATTTTGTTGTTACTGTCCGCCAACTACTCTAAAAAAAATTGTGAAGAGAAGATACTACTACTCCTGTTACCTTTATGTTGAAGCCTGCTTTGGCACTGGTTTCGATAAACATTACATTGAGCTCACGAGCCTTAGCTTCTGCTTCCTCTATCGACACTTGCCTGAGAAAACAAACAATTTATTAGCAAGGCCCCAGCGGCAGTAACAAATAGTAGTACCATACACCGTTAGGTGTCAAGCGTGTTGACCACAAAGAAGCCTTTAAGATTAGTATGCAGTTGAGAATCAAATGATTTTTCCATTTATTATTTTGTTGGGAAGTTTGGGAACATACTCAATGCCACCCGAAAAATAAGACAAGGACACTCATTCGTCTAGGACACGTACTTACAAATTCAAACAGCGTCTATACAGTGGTTTGAAGTCACAGTTACTGTTGAACAGTAATTTGCACATGACGATTTAATAACAAATATGTAGAGGAAGGAAGAGACGGTAGAGATCATTATATACCTTTTGTCCACAAGGTCGGTTTTATTTCCCACAAGGACAACTATGACATCACTACCACGCTCTGTCCTAACCTCATCGATCCACTTAGTAGTGTTTAGGAAGGACTGCCTGCCTATATGTCAAGATAAGGAAGAAACCGAAACGCGTTTACTCATAAAGATTACTGAATATCACAGCCGCAACATATCAAGTAATGTATGTGCTTGAGAAGTTTAAGAAGTAGATAAAGAGGGAAGGTGCTACACATACTTGCAACATCGTAGACAATAACAGCAACAGAAGAGTCCCTGATATAGCTGGGAATAAGACTCCTGAATCTCTCTTGCCCAGCTGTATCCCTGCCATATGTTTCAGCTCTCAATGTCAATTACGAAACCATGATCTGCTATTTTATTCTTTAGTGTTCAAAAATTGTAGAAACAGGTTTTAGTTCATACCACAACTGCAGTCTGACAGTTCGATCTTCAAGGTACATTGTCTTTGATAGAAAATCAATACCAATCGTGGCCTGGAGATTACAAAAACAAAACAAACTACTGAGAAAAGGAAGAACATTGCTTACGATGATGATCACTTGCTATCAAAATCTTAAACGTCATTTCTAGAAATCAAGATCAGATGATTTTCTCGTCCATTAACTGAGAACTACTTCATTTAGATGAACAATGACAACTAGATCAGTGGTGAGCTAGTCAACTTCCACGGTAGTGGCCTGATTATTATCAACCAACACAAACAAACTACTGAGAAAAGGAAGAACATTGCGTATAATGATGATCACTTACTATCAAAAGCTTAAACATAAAGCTCATATTTACAAAAACTCAAGATCAGAAACAAAGAAAAACTACTGAGAAAAGGAAGAACATTTGCCTATAATGATGATCACTCACTATCAAAAGCTTAAACGTAAATGATCAAATCTACAAATCAAGATCAGATGCTTTTCTCGTTCATCAACCGAGAACCACTTCAATTAGATAAACAATGACAGCAAGATCAGCGTCAGTTAGTCAAATTCCTTCTAACGTTTCAACGATCTTCAACGGTGGTGAACTCTCTCGAGTATGAACAACAGCAAATCCAAGATCACGAACGAGACCATTCTACCGAACGTTACGTTCTATACATTACATAGCTATCTACAAACCAGATCACACAGAATCGAGCGCGCGAGATCAGGAAACCGTTGGCGAAGCTAGATCTCAGTATCTAACAACCCTAGATAACGAGCGAACGTCGAGAGTAGATCGGATTAACCTGGTAAGTGTTGTCGAATTTGTCGTACATGAATCGAGTGATGATGCTCGTCTTCCCCACGGATTGATCTCCCAGAAACACCAGCTTATACTTGGCGAGCGCCGAGACCGGAGCCATGGTTCCTCGAGATCAAACTAGCCGCACGTATCCGAGATCTCGCGGAGGAAGTAGTTTTCCAGTATTCGCCGGTGAGAGAGATCCCGTCGCGCTTGGAATTGCAATTACTGACTGTAGTTAGTGTTTGCGTAAGCTGATCAGAACATTATGGGCTTTACAACAAGGCCCGCGTATTAACTTTGGCTGGGCTTAAACTAGCGGACACGTGATAAAAAAGAAGACCAATGGCTCATTTATGTGAAATTAGAAACTATTGGGAATAAATTAGAAATAAATAGGAAGCTAGGCGCATATTATTAAATTCAAAACATTATGGGCTTTAGAACATGGCCCACATATTTTATTAACTTGGGCTGGGCTTGAAGTAGCGAACACGTGATAAGAACGTGCCATCGAGATTTCTTTACTCTCTTTCGTGTATCTCATCGAATCCCTAAAATCTCAGAGCTCGAGGGAAATGGCACTGAGGAACGCACTTCTTCGTCACCTGAGGGTTCCGGTCCAAAACCTAGCGGTGAGAGGTTCGAACCAATCTCAAATCGGGTTCCTTGGCTCGATCCGTGCTTTCTCGTCGCACGATGATCACCTCAGCAAGCAGGATGTCGTCGACAGAGTCCTCGACGTTGTCAAGAGCTTCCCTAAAGTCGATCCCGCTAAGGTACAGTTTCGATTTTCGTTAAAAAATTACTCAGATTCGGACCAGATTTGTAGTTTACCGGATCAAATCGTAGTTCCTGTCTTTTTTTTTTTGTTTTTTGCTTTCAGCATTACTGTAATAAAATCAGTTATGTCTTGATGGATAATCTGTTGTGTCTTTTTTTGGTATGGCTTGTTTTGTTGTTGATGAGTTTTTCCACATTTGAATCTCACAGGTGACTCCTGATGTTCATTTCCAAAAGGATTTGGGGTTAGATAGTTTGGACACGGTGGAGATAGTGATGGCTATTGAAGAGGAGTTCAAGCTTGAGATCCCAGACAAAGAAGCTGACAAGATAGACTCTTGCTCTCTTGCCATTGAATACGTTTTCAGTCATCCTATGTCTAGCTAAACACCTGTGTGCTATCTCTCATGTTTTTTGTTCTTTCCTGATCATGGGACTTCCAAATAAATTCAGTTCTGTTTTGAGAGGCATTCTTGACTCTTTTAACAGCTTCATTGAGAATCCTTTTGGCTTTGATTATTTTGTAATTCGACACTTTTTTTCGGAGTAATTACAATCTGTCTTTTATTCAACCAAATGGGGTTTTTGTTCTCTTTTAAATCAAAGTTTAGATCAAACATTTTATCCCACAGAGATTCCAATGATAACTGCATCATTAACTACAATTAAATCTAGTCATTCCACACTATATTTCATTGTTTTGTTGAGATTTATGGGTTTAGGAAATGAGTTGTAGAACTAAAATGGAACTGAATCAGGTTGATCAGTTTTCTTATATATTTTTAAAATTTTAATTTTTTTTTCTTTTTCAAAATTGTTCACATACAAATTTTTGGGAGAATATTTTTTATTTACAAAGTTTAGAAAAATATAATATCAATAACTGCTGCTACTAACCATAACTCCATAAGGGTGGTTTTTTACTACTAATCCAACATTTTTCAGCGTTACTACTTACTAATAAAGCCCATTTAATGTATGAAGAAGCCCATATTGGTCAAAGGAAAAAAAAAGCCCATGATAAAGCTTAAACCCCTTCTGCCTCCTCCAGGTTGGTAAGTAGAGTAGTACACAGGAGAGAGATAAGGAAGGAGAAAACAAGAAGGAAGCTGAAAATGGCGAATCTCAGCTCAGCAATTGACTCAGTGTTCTGGGACCATAACCTCTCTTCACCGCAAACCCTCGAAAGCACAGCTCGTTCCGTTCCCGGCGAGCCGTTTCCCGTCGACGGTGCACGAGCCAGCCGCTCTCACCGTATTCAGCAGCTCTCTCTTCTCCGCGAAGGCTTCCCTCTCGGAGTCATCCCTGCTTTTGCTCCTTCTTCCGACAAGAGACTCGGCTCTTTCTCTCTCAACTCTCTCTTGCTCTGTCCTTCCTCTTCCAACTGGTAACAACAACAATCTTTAACACCTCTCCTGCTGTTTTAGTGAGGACAAATCACTTTTGTCTTTGGTGTTTTGAGTTAGTAATGCTTAAAGGTTTAGACTTTGAATACAAAAACAGCAGAAAAGGTTGTTTTTTTTCTCTACGTTGTTGTTGAGACATGTGTCTTGTTCTGTTCTGTTTGTTTTTTCAATTAAATTATGTATCTTTAGCTTCTCTCCTGCTGTTTTAGTGAGAACAAATCAGTTTTGTCTTTGGTGTTTTGAGTGAGTAATGCTTAAAGGTTTAGACTTTGAATACAAAAACAGCAAAAGAGGCTGTCTTTTTTTCTCCTCAGTGTTGTTGATGAGACATAAAACTAGTTCTGTTTGTTTGGTTTTTTCAATTAAATTATGTATCTTTAACTCCTCTCCTGCTGTTTTGAAGGTGGGCAGGATTGGTTGGGCAGTTCAAGCCAAAGAAGCTCTTTGCTGATATCAAAACAAGTATCAGCAAGGCAGAAGAGTGGGATCTCCAGCTTTTCAAGGACACAACAAAACACATTGTGGACAAATCTCTTTACTCAGTTGGTCTATGGACTCAGATTGCACTAGGATCTTCTTCCTCTCTCTTGCTCAACGCTGAGCGTCTAGGCGACAAAAAGGGGATCAGAAAGAAGCTTATGTTTGTTCATCCGGTAAGCGTCTTTTTCCCATTGATGGATGATTTGTCTGTGGGCCTGCGGGTTCGGTTAGTTTGGGTTGGT
The DNA here is from genome assembly GCF_000695525.1 of Brassica oleracea var. oleracea. NCBI lineage: Eukaryota > Viridiplantae > Streptophyta > Magnoliopsida > Brassicales > Brassicaceae > Brassica > Brassica oleracea. The sequence continues at coordinate 3,428,610 of NC_027751.1, forward strand.
AGTTTGATTCAACATAAATCTTACCGAATTAACCTGAAATAAAGTTCGGTTTTTGAAAATCCAACCGAAGTTTTTGATTTCGGTTTGATTGTGGTTTAATTTTGTTAAAAGTTTGGATAAATACGATTAATTTTTGATAAATTCAGTTAGTTCAGTTATTTCGATTCGAAATTTGTTTAGTTCGGTTCGGGTTTTTGGTATGGTTTGGGTATAATTTTTATTTTAAAAGAAGAAAACTGAAGTAACTGATTGCCAAACCAAACTGAACCAAAAATTGAACGTTTTTAGAAAACCTGCCGAATTAAACCGAACTTCAAACCGAAATTTCGGCTCGGTTCGGTTCCGTTCAAAATCTCAGGCCTAATTGTCAGTATGTTCTAATTTCTAAGCAGTTCTGATTTTGTTTGGTTTGAACAGCTTGAGAAACATGATCTCACAGTGGAAGCAGCTTGGCCAGACCTGTTTCTGGACCACAAAGGACGCTTCTGGGATGTTCCTGAGTCGTTAAACTTCGATGTCTCATCGCTTGCTCCAGAGACGACCGGGCTTCAGTACCGTTTTGGTGTGCACAAAAGCAAAGGTGATCCTCAGCAAGTGAACGCTGCTGATACTAGTGGCGATGCTCCTCCTGCTTCTTTGTTCCCTGGTTTATGCGCCAAGGCCGCAGTTTCATACAAAGCTAGCAGAGACTTATGGAGGCCGAAGGAGAGAGATGACGACACAAAGGAAGAAGAAGAAGAAGATGATGATGATGATGATGCACCTGTCTTTCTTCCTTACGACATACGCCTCAAGGAGCCTCACGCAGCAGTTTCAGGGATAGTAGGTAGCACCTTGGCAGCTTGGATCACAGGCCGAGACACGAAGAGGAGTCCGATAAGTGCAGATGCGTTTGGTTCTGCTTGTTGTACGTTTCAGAAAGGGAGGTTTAGTAAGCTGTACGGTGATTTAACGAGAGTAGATGCTCGTGTGGACGTTTCCTCAGCTTCTGCTCTAGCTAAAAGAATCTTCCATGCAATTAGAAGATCTTCAGGGAGTAACAAAACAGATGATGACGCGTCAGGTTCTCCGAGACTCAGCCTGATGTTCCAGCAACAGGTACTTTAGCTTCTTGTTCCAAAGATCATAGTAGTATCAAATTATGAGACTGTTTTGTATTTGCAGGTTGCAGGTCCAATCGTTTTCAAGGTGGACTCACAGTTTGAAGTAGGTGCAGGGAAGTACGGTGCACAGATGGAGGATCTGATTTACAGTTTGAACTACTCGTTGAGGCTTCTTGAGTCTGGGAAAGTGGTGGCTTGGTATTCACCAAAGAGGAAAGAAGGCATGGTTGAGCTTCGAGTTTTTGAATTTTAAAATCTTAGTTTCATTTCACTTTGTTGTATCGGAAGATGCTAGACTTCAGACATGGCACATATTGGTTCAACTAGTTGAAGATCTTTTGTTTATGATTGTCTGAAATATTGTTTGTCACAAAAACAAAGTCTGAATATTACAGCAAGCAACTAAAAATCTTCAAGAAAACATTGGATGTTCTCAGACAAGAACTCTACTCCACGAGGGCCAACAGGTCGCTCTCTTTGCAAAAGCAATGCCTAGCACCGGTTCCCAAATCGACCTGAACAATAAATTCATAGACACTTACAATTCATTGCAGAGGAAGCTAATTTCACTGTGAAGAAGGCAAAAAAACATAACTAAACTAACTAACTAACCTCGTATGCGCTCACGTCAGAGAACAGAACCTGTGAAGGCGAAACAAGTGAAGAACATTCTCAGTAGATGATGGTTATGTCTTGAGAATTCAAAAAACAAAATAAAGAACCTAACCTTCTTTCCAGGGCCAACTTGTTGTCCCACCTCAGAACCAACAGAGACAACCTACAGTATGATTAAAAGCTATAAACAGACATGTTAATTAATACAAAACGTAACATAACACAAAGGAGCAAAGGCTTACTTACCTCTCCGGTTAGGTACCTCTCAAACTTAACAGCTGCTTTAGGCAACAACACTCCACCTGAGGTTGTCTGCATTCACAAAGCAACAATATAATCTGTGATTTATTGTGCAACTGAATTGCGAATAACAAAGCTAATCTAAGCTACACTGTCTTCTTAGTAAGAGATGGAGACAGACCTGAGCAACCTCTTCAAGACGAACAAGAACCCTGTCTGCTTGAGGAACAACCTTCAAAAAAAAAAAACGAAATGAATTCAACTTTTCTGATAAAATTAAAACAGAAGGAAAAAAAGACAGTACCTTTGTCGGTTCCCATTTAGTTGAAATCGCTTTGACTCTGAGACAACCTCTTCGGCTTCCTGAAGACAAGAAACATGAGGAAACAAACAAATCATTAAAAGGCTGAAGCTTTTCTTAAGTTTCGTATTTGTGTCAACAGTACCGAGAAGCTTGTGGTTAGCCAGAGCAGGAGTGTTGGTTTTCACCGGAAAAGCGAAGAAGGGTTTTGGTAGAGAGACGAAAGTGGAAGTAGCCATTTGCTAGATAAGGTTTTTTTTTTTCTTCCTCTGTTTTGACTTCGGCTTAGAGGTTTCTCGTTGGTTCTTATGTTTTTGAATTGGGCCAATGTTACGGCCCGTTTATTTTTCATTTGAGCTTAGCTAATAAGATCCATTTCAGAAAGATCTCATAATTGTTTTTACACTAACTAGGATTCAAACCCCGCGAATTCGCGGGGAAACTATATATTAAATTTTATATATAAAGTGATATATTTTAAAATAAACTATAATTGATACTAAAATTAGATAGATAAAAAAATACAACACAATTTTTTAATAATATAAAATTTTATTAAAATAAAAATACTAATAATTCCTTCAAAAATTAGTTTAATGCTATAAAGAATATATAAATATTCTTAAAAATCAAATATCTTGTCATCGTCGTCTATTGCACTATTATCAACACTGAATTGCTTAGAGTGGTTATATGTGAAAATATATAAACTAAAAATGATGATAAAATACATAGTTTTTATAACATTCCATTCGAATATTAAGATTACAGAAGGAAAAATTGCAAAATAAAATATAGTGAAAATACATGAAAAGTAATATATATGATCATAAAACTATTTAAGTGATCATAAAACTATTAAGGTAAAAACGTATATAACAAAAATTGGTGAAACAATAATATTTATATAAAAGAGACAAGTGTTAAAAGATGTTACCCCAACAGATGAATTTGTTAGAATGAATATATTCATGCGAATATTATATTGGATAAACATAATTGTATGGTACGCTGCTGGCTTTTGTTTCGTACATGTTTGGTTGAAAATTGAACATATGTAAAAAATTTGACTACTTAGGCTTTGATTGGTAACATGTGATAACATTGATTTAGTTTGAGTTAAAGGTGTAACTCATAGATAACTCAAAAATGTCACCAATCATGCATTAAATTTAGTTTTTGGATTTTACGTTTGAGTTATCATGTATTATGGTTGAGTTACAATTTTGAGTTAT
>NC_027751.1:3432625-3433103 GCF_000695525.1 Brassica oleracea var. oleracea
GTAGAAATCAAAATCTACACATTACTATAATTCTAAAAACCTGTAGAAACCGATTTCTACATATTAGATGTATTCTACGGATAAGAAATCAATTCCTAAAAATATGGAAACAAAATATTTGGAAATATTCACTTTCATATTTTGAAAAATCGATCTTTTAAAAAAAAACGAAAAAAGTGGTAACCTTCTTCTCACGCCGTCTTCTATATTCCATTGATTGTTCACAAAATTTTCACATTAATTCTACCATGATTCATATCAATGCTTCCACGGATCGATCGGTCTATAATTCGAGATCGGTGGATCCGTATGAAATGGACCTTTGCTGATCGAGTGAAATGGATCAGGTCGATCAGTATATGCTCCGCGTTTTTTTAGTTCTGCTTAATGATCAGGATCAATCGATCAGTTTGACCTTGTAATTTTGGATCGATCGATCCCGCTTGATCGAACTCATTATTTATTATATTTAAAAATT